>NC_133620.1:138545721-138755721 GCF_048593235.1 Sminthopsis crassicaudata
ATAATACAGTTTATTTATTTATTTTTGAAGGGGATGATGAAGTCTAAAACTCCCTTTGATCTTAGTTCTCCCCTTCATTATTGCTCTCTTATTTGGTTCTCTCAGGTGGCAAAAGGGTTTGCTACCTGAAGACATACTTCAGCATCTTGTTCTTCTCTACTCCTCTGAGTAATGGATGAACCAAGTCAGTGGCTCAAATTCCTGTTCTATTTAAAGTCCTCTAGGGACATAGCTTATTTAATTAGTTAGAGTTTTCCTTCTTTACTTATTAAAAGTGGTTTACACTTCATAAAGAGATTAGATGGTATACTCCATATTATTTACACATTTATAACTTCATCAGATATGATTATACTTATATTTAACATCTTGTATCCTAATAATTGGCTTGCACCATTATATTATACTCCATAATGAACATTTTTTATCCCCCAAATATCAAGTGGAATACTTTTGTAAAAGTGATTTGAGAAAGTTTAACATTGCCCTTTTCCAGTGCTTTACTAAGTGCCTTTTACTAAAAACTGTTTTAGGAAACATCTAACAGGCTGAGCTGAGAGCAATCCCTTGATTCCAGTTGGAGTCCAGTTCCTTGACTGGCTCAGAGGCACTATTGGCTCAGGCTATTCACAGCACTTCTTGGTCACCTGAGTACAAAACAATCATAAAGGTATCCAACTACTTTTTGATATTTGGCAGACAGAACACAATGGGCAACTCATCTGCAGATTAGCTAAATTAAGTAGGGAGCGTCCCTAACACACATCCTTATTGAACATTCTTTTCTTGCTATGGTTAAATATATCTTTTATAAATTATGGAATGGTGAGTATCTTATTTCATTCCAATATTGGACAAACTACCAGGGACTGGCTCACTCTAGGATGGTGTCACAATTCAACTTTTTTCATATCTTCAAATACAAGGTAGTACAACTTAATAAAAAGATAAAATTTTGCCTTGGTAACTACAAAAAAACTTTTCCAACCCAAATTTGCATAATAGCTCAAAAACTATTTCAAATGAAGAAGACCTTGTATACTCTATTTCAATAACTAGCTCAAATAGAAAGAGAAATGAACCTAGAAGGAATAAATTTTCATTTACACAGATTTCATTCACATAGATATGCCCCATGGAGTGTACTAACATTGCTAGTCTGTCTGAAACCTCTCCAAGTTTAGATTGCATAAGGTAGCACTATGGTTTTGATGAAGGTTTTAACAAGCCCATAACATTACTAACAGCGAATAGGGAAAGACAGTTTTGAAAATTAGGGAAGAGAAAAGGCTTATAGTCAGACTAATTGATAATATCTTAGGTAAAAATGGATATACATGTTACCAAATGATAATGCTAATGTTTACCTATATGATATGCACTTTGCATGGAATTACATATGTTCATTGATGCACTTGTCAATTGCTATATATTCAATGAGCTCCTATTTTGTTATTTTTTTCTACTGTATATGTTTATTTGCTTCTTTATTAGCACTATTCATGGATCATATAATTTGTTAACTAGGCTTAGTTGTGCTGTTAATTATGTATAAAAAATCTGGCAGTTTTGTATAACCTACCAATGTTTTTATTGCTTTGATTTTATTCACATATGAATAAGTATGTATTATTGAAACATATGCTTGTAATACTTTCTGCTCATGATTTAGATTTTTAGTTGCCAAAACAGCCTAAGTGATTCCGTAAATGATATAGATCTAGTGACTATATTATTAATGTATGTTTGGTATGAATTATATTTTAAGGGGATCATCTGAAATTATGGATTAATAATCCTTATTCTATTTTTATTGTAGCTTTTTATTTACAAGACATATGCATGGGTAATTTTTCAGCATTGACCCTTGCAAAACCTTCTGTTCCAACTTTTCCTCTCCTTTTCCCACCCCCTTTCTTAGATGGCAGGTAGACCAATACATGTTAACTAGGTTAAAGTATATGTTAAATGCAATATATGTGTGTGTGTATATATCTTGCTGCACAAGAAAAATCAGATAATCCTCATTCTATTAAATATTAATGCAATTTTATTTTTCTATTGTATAATTTTAGGTGTCAAGTGTAACTATAGACAATTTTGTAAGAAGTTGCAAAATTACAAACCCCAGAAGGAATGAAATAAAGATTTGAGAACTTATTAGCACCCTTTGATTTTTACAGAATGATAATTTCCTTTCAATTTAGACAGCAATTTGGGACCATTACAATCTTTGACTCAGAAGATAAGTCTGAGTCTTGCCTTGAGTCCCTAAAGACATACACATCCTGTAAAAAGCATACTTGTAAAAAGGGAAGGAGTGAAGATGGATAAACCACAGCAGTCCCCATCTTTGAATTTAGGAGTTGGGATGGAAAGATTCAGAGGTACAAGGGCAACAATTGAAAGGACAAATAGAAAAGAGAATTTGAAAGGAGAATTAACTGAAATAGAGAAGGGAGATAGCAAGGTGACATTAAGCTGTGTAAAAATCTAGAAATAGAAAATGTGAACTGAAGCTGTTGGTTTCATTCATATCTTCAAGGATCAAGGGAAAGTGCATTCTACTCTTTCCTCAATTTCCCTTTCCTATGCTGTTCAATATAGACACTTAAATATACCTAGCTGACTTCTTCTACCTTAATGTCTCCTGTAGCCTTTTCCCCTCAACTATAAAAAGGCTGGGGTGAGCTAGAATACAGAAAATTTTAAGTTACATCAGAAAACCAAAATTTGTTTTAATGTTAGTCATTTTCTTTCCTTAGGTTCTAAGTCATTGTGGTTGTATTAATACATTTTCATTTGATAGAAACCTCATAAAGCAACAAAAACTTCAAAGGAAGCTAAAGGATATTATATTCCCCCTAGGGTGCTAGCTGTTATATCAATAGCTAATTACATTTCCAACCACTCTGAAAAAAAGAAATAAAATAAGGTGGAAATAGAAAAAAACCTAGGTGATTTCAAGCTCTACTTCTTTACACAAGGGATGAGAAAACACTAAGAAAAAAAGTACCTTTACCAGCACTATCCATTAGTGTCACTTATAAATTATACATATATACTCCTAAACTACAAAGATAAAATAGAAAATCACAAAAAGAAAAAAATGGAAAAGATTTTCAAAAATTATTTTGACAATCTGTTTTCTTCAAAATGCAGTAGAACCACTATTCTTGGACCCTAATATTTCAATTCCAGATGTGCTTCTGGAAAAGGTAGAAATGGCATTAGAAAAAAATAAAAAAGGAAAAAGAAGCTGGATTAGATATAAAAAGAGGTCAGTTCTAGAAGTATCACAATTGTGTATTGAGAGAAATGTATCTGAGAAAAGGGAAGATACCAAAGGAATGAAAAAAATCTCAGAATTTATTAATATTGAAAAAGGGAATATAAAGAATTACCAAGCTACATGTCTACTTTCTATCACACAAAACATTGTATTATCTATATTTGAATGAATGGCATTTCTGATGAGAGTTTTGTAGGAAAAAAACAGGCTTTTTTGCAAGTGATATTTAACAATGGAACAAAACTAAGCAAAACATATGAGTTAGATGCAATTGCTCTTTTACATTGAAATGGGGACATTCTAAAATGGTATTACTCATGTCAAGGTAGGGAAGATGCAATGCCCCATTCTATATACCATAACAGAAATAGAAGGATAAAAAAATTCAGCTTAAAAGAGCACAGTGGCCTTCTTTACCTAGGAAGAAGATATAGCAGAACTTGCAAATGTTAGAAACAACATTTTTCAAAGCAACTAAAACAAAGAAGGTACATAACAGTTTTAAACATGTGCTAGTTATATAAGCTCCAAGACAATGGGGAAGAAAAGAAATCTAAGATTTTTTGTTTTAGTAAAGACATAATACAGGGAAGGAAAAAGGGAAGCTGCTACCTTAGCTAAATTAAAGGCTGTAGGCACATGAACAGTGAGAAAGAAAAGGAATGAAGTTCTAGTGCTATCTTTGAGGACACATTTAATATTTGTAAAGGAGTTACTATGAATATATGTATGACAACTTCAAGTTTTTTCCAAAAGTCCACAAATGATTGATGATAGAAGTGCCCAGATAAAGTCTAGAAAATTGCTCTGATTTAAAATAGCTTCACATCTCATTCAGTTGAGGAAAAAAACCTTCTGAAATGTTCTGATTTTCTTTTATCATCTCTGAGTGCTACCTGTTTAATCATAGGCTAGGTGTAGTAATGAAGGTTATTAATCACCAGTGCCAGATGGATGACCACAAATTGGGTATCTGGGGATAACAGTGCAGAGGAAAAAAGAAGAAAAAGAAATACTTGTTGCCAAGTATTAACCTACTAAACCATCAGCACTAAGGAGTCCAGTTTTCTATCATCTTTCTTATCTGAATTTAAGTAACTAGAAATAATGGTGGCATTTAAAATAGTGCTCTCTCTCTCTCGCTCTCTCTCTCTCTCTCTCTCTCTCTCTGTATATATATATATATATATATATATATATATATATATATATGTCACCTCATTTGAGCCTCACAACAATCTTGTGAGGTAAGACATAATAGTGATATGCCCAAGAAAATTCAGATAAATTGTGGTATTCCCAGGATTATGCCTCTTGAAAATTACTTAATCAAAATTCAAGTCCAGGACTTATAGAATTTTAAATTAATGTACATTTTCCATTATACCATACAATGTTTCAGTGGTGATGAGGTTGGTTTTGACAAAGGGGCCATCTCAACAGTACAGGATTCATTTAATGACTCTAGAGTTTTAGTTTAGTAATAAAGTCATCAGTATTGAGCTCCAATAATACATTTTCTTAAGCCATTCTATCCATATATAAGAAGGAATATTAGCAGTTTGTTGGCATAGTGGATAGAGTGCGTGGAGTCAGGGAGATGAGTTCCAATCCTATTTCCAACATTTAATAGATGTGGGAACTTGGACAAATTACTTAATTCTTCTAAACCTCAGCTTCCTTATCTGCAAAATATAGTGCTAATAATATCTAATTTAGGGCTGTTGTGAGATCAAATGAGATTTTTATATGCACAAGTATAAGTATATATATATATATATGTACACATATATATCTATAGCTATATAGACACTGACACTAACACTGACAAACCTTAAAGTGTTATATGAATGTTAGCTATTTTCTTCTCTTTTTTCTTTTACATGGCAAGGACCAATGAGAACAGAAAAGATTTTTACCTCTTAGACAGAAGGATCTAAAGAGAAAAATACAATTTTATCTGTGATAGCAATAATAATAATGCCAATAATATACAAATTTGAAGTTCTATCATAAATGAATATATCTATAAACATTTGCATTTACAATTGAATACATTCTCTTCTGCAGAAGGAAAAGAAATACGGCATCAGTATGGTGAGCAGGTTGGACTTAATGATGATCATCCCTAATGTTCTTTCAACTTTAAAATTCTATAATTCTATATGAATATAGCTATAGGAGTGCGATTAGCTTATGAAGACATCCTTCCAAGATTTTGGGAGATCCATGTCTTGAGATCAGTCAGAAAATGGTCTTGCATAACCAATTCTCATTTAACTCCCAGAGGAAATAATTGGAAAAGAGGTAGAAATTTATTTTTATCAGATCTATTCCCAGTAAGATATTTGGAAAGGGATGGAATAATATGGAGAACTGAGAGTATTCTAGGTGAAAAAGCACAAATAAAATTTTAAATTTAAAATACTATACAAAATACAAAGCAAGCACTTTTTCATTTTCACAAAAAGCAATGATGATGATCATCTCAAAACTATCCCCAAATAAGAATGAGGGTTTTTTTAATAGATTTTGTGCCACCTAATTTGAGACAGTTATTTCCTATATTCAAACCAGAGAAAAGATTACATTGCATTATAAATACTTTGAGGCCTGTGTGTTAAGTATAATTACCAAGTCATATTTAAATATGTAGTTCTGATGTAATTATGTGTGTTTACAGGTGACAGTTTTTTCTCATAATTTAAAAACCACACTCAGGTGTTGAATACTAAAGGAAGTTATAAAATTTGACAGTGTTACATTGAATATATTACTTTTTATCTAGACTCTAGAAGATTTAGAAAAAGGATAAGAAAAATAGACTTACTTGCTACATATTCATTTCCTTATAGGGAAAGCTACATTTTTATGGTCATGTGCAAGAAGGACTCTTGTAAGTAGTTGTACGGTAAAAATACTTGTAATTAAGATAAACTGCTAATTCTTTGAACAAAACTATATTTTCCCAAATGTTTCTCCAGAATGTAAACTTTTCATTTATATGTCAATGAAAACAATTATTTCTCATTGCTTCAAAACTAAAACTATATAGACTGATTTTTAATATGCAAAATGGAGACAAAGAAATTAGTGAAATAATAATTTTTTTGAGTTTAGTAAAAAAACTCTCTATTATCAATAGGTCAATAGATATTTGTTAAGAATCAATTAATAAGCATTTCCAAAAAAACTATATGCCAGTCACTGTGCTAAATTCTTAGGATAGAAAAGCAAAAACAGTCCTTCTCCTAAAGGAGCTAATATTTTAATAGGTGAGACAACATACAAACACCTATGTTTATACACATATTGTATATACCCATGACAGTGCTATATGAAAGAAAATATCAATAAAGCATTTTAATCAAATCTACATGTATAGTTGATGCATATTGAATATTTCATCATATATATGACAAATTGAAGTTGTTCTTACAAGGAAGTTAATAAGATTAATCAGGATTGAGAAAAAATAGTAGAGGTACTATGAAAAGAATGAACATATAAAGTTTAACAATATTTTAAGAGCTAAATAATAGTTCATTTATTCACTCAATATATGTTCATTAAACATCCAACATGTAGAGGAAAGTACTGTTTTAGGTGCTTTGCAGAATACAAAGATAAATGACAAAATCTTGCTTCTCAAGGATTTTATAGTGTGGGAGCAGAGTTTACAAATTATGACCATCACCACCACCACCACCACCAATCTGGGGCAGCATGGGATAAATGATTAAAATGAATAGTACAGAGATGTGCTAAAGTAGTTACTTTTCAAAATGAGCACACACTGTTACTCTGAATGCCATAGAAAGGGTAAGAGACATTGGTAGCAGCATGGTGTTATCTGCATTGTTAACATTTTCTCTATCACTTTCTTAAGTTTAGATAATACACAGAACAATAAATCAAACCCCTAAATGCAGTGTTTATTTACTTCTAAGGTACACCCATAATTTAACAATTGACTTTTGTAAACCTGTACAAACTAGCTCCCACCCACCCTGGATTAATTTAGCTTCTTTAAAGACTGAGAAGGTTTTGAATGGGCAGTGTGGAGTATAGAAGGTCAATTTCAGTAGAGAGAATGAAGTGAATTATAAATGTTGAGGTAAGAAAGCATGAGGTATACACAGGGAAATATGAGTAGATTAGTTCAGTTTATTTTATTTCAATGTACTCTATTTTAAAATAATTTCACATATGGAACTTTTGAGAAAATAATAATGATAACATTTCTTTATGTAGAACCTTTTTCTACAGAGCTCCAAATTTATTTAAAAGATTTCTTTCATTAAATATCATCCCCATTAAATATCTCAATGTCATTGTACAGTGATAAATTACTCCTCTAATGTTGGGGAAATTATTCCTGTGTCTATACGAAGTCAAGCAATGTGTTTGCATTTACTTTAATCATTTTAATGGTCTGTCTAAATCACAGGTAAAAATCATAATGGTCAGCTTAATAGTGTTGCCTAATATTCATATGGAGCTTCATTATATGTTTTTCAGTATGCTTTGAAGAAGTGTACATATCTTTATTATTCCGTGATTTATTTTGTAGAATGATTTCTGTACCTTCTGAAGGGAATAATGATTTAACATTTTATTCATTTAAGTTGTGTCATCTATATTCTTGGAATAGCTCAAGTAAATGAATTAGAAACAACTTGATGGTGATGCATTTAGTGGTATCTGTTTAACAACTGGGTCTCCAAGATACACTCCACCCCCAATACAAATAATGTATAGACACACCTCCCCCCACACACATTTGAAAGACCTTTAAATTATTAACAATTTCTCCACTTAAAAGTCTAGAGTATAAATCAAATTTTGATTTATAGTGTTTAATGATTTCTGGATGTAAATGTCCACACTACAAATTAAAATTCATTCTTTAGAGCTGGGAAGAAATGGTTTCAACAGAAACCTTTTTTTAAGGCATTTCAGAAACAATGTACTCAGATGGTTTTGTACTTCAGTCCAGAAAAAAAAAATAGAAAAGTCATCAGAGGCTTGAGTTGTCAAATAACAGGAAAGTTAATAAATAAATGGATTCATTTTGGGAAGGCAATTAATGCTCAAAATAAGTAGCAGAAGCTTAGTTGAAGTAATAATTGACATCTACGTTATAATGAGTGATTATAAATGATAGTAAGTTATTAACTGAAGGAATCTAAGAGATAACTTTGTCTGATGATCTTATTTTACAAAGAAAGAAGTTAAGGTAGATATTTCTCAAAATGTCTTCTATTTGCATAACAATAAACAGCCAAATCCTTAATTTATTTTTCAAGGCTTTTAAATATGCTACTCCTCTGTACCCCTCTGCCCAAGCTTTCTTCTTTATCTCCTTCCTCACATATACACCATGATCATGTAAAATAAGATAATTAAGCTTTGACAAGGCCTCAAGGCCTGCACTTTCCTGACACATCAAAATTTTATTATTTCAACTCTCTCTTTCTGAAAAGTCTTTCATCCATATCATCAATTGTCAAAAACCTATCTACAAAGTCCAATTTACATGTTATTTTCCCCAAATCCTAGATTTTGGAGTTTGCATGTCTTTGCATGCCCTATAATATTTCCTTCAAGTCATCTCAATTCTACTTTCTAAAATCAATTCCTCTAACACAGTTAAAAAAATTTAATGCAGTATTACATTCTGAGAGATATTATGGTTATTTGTGAGCTTATTTTAATCTACTAGGTTATAAAATCCTTGATGCCAATGTTGTCTTATTCATTTTTGTATCATTTGTAGAATTTTGCATAATTCTTTATTTTTCATATCTTACAGTAATAATCATTGAATAAAATGTAAGGCCAATAAAATTTGATGAATTGATATCAAAATAGTTGAGTTCATGATGAAATACCAAATTGTATGGCTTCTGGAGTAATCAGGATATTTTGAGGTTTAGATTTTCAAAATGAAAGTCATACATTGTTTAAATAAGTTGCATATATAAATATGCATGTGCATGAACACAATAAAAGAAGAGGGCATGGATATCACATGAATGTATATACTAATTATGTTTTATATCTTTATTTGAACTATTTGACATTGGTGCCATTAATACATGATGATGTCTATCTGAAATAGACAAAAAAAATCTCAGCTCAACTGAAATCCTCTGTAGCATTTGTTATGCAATATAAAACTTTTTAGGGTTAGAAATGTCATGATATTGAGACAAATATTTCGAATACTTTCCTAAGCTCTATAAAGATCATGATTAAAAATCATCCTCTCCATTTTTTCTCAGAATAAAATCCTCAGTTTTTGTAATTCATGCACATGACTTTTATGAAAAACTCTTTTAAAAGTGTTCTGCTTTGATAAATTCTATATTTTTGTGCATACATATATATGAATTTATATACACACATATATAAATGTATACATGCACACATATATACATACATTCACAATGATGAAAACAACTAAAGCAAAGTTAAATATCTGAGAAATTGAGACAGTGTAAATTCACATTTTGGTCCTTCAACTAGCTGAAATAGATAATTAATTCTTTAATTCTTGGCCATTTATGTTGTCCAAGTTAAATGAATAGCTTCTCCACTCTATTGACTACTATGACTTTCTTAGAAGCTATTTGTATTCAATCATAAATATTTCTTAAGTACCTACAATTGCAAGCCACTATATTATGGCCAGGGAATACAAAGTTAAAAATAGTACCCAAGTCTAGCCATTGAGGTATTTACAATCTATTTGTGTGTATGAGTGTGTGAGTGTGAGTATGTGTGTGTGTAAGGGGAGATAAGTACATGAATAATTGAGAGAATATAGTTGCTTTACTTATCTCTAAATGAACTGTAGTTATAGGTTTTGTCTCTTACTGATTTTATTCCTTTCATAAATGATTGTTAGGATTCTTTTTAGATTAATTAATAATGATTATTATCACAATAAAAGAAATATGTGGTAATTTATTCTAATCTTTAATCTTCAAAATATAACTGGAAAATTTGGGCTTTTAATAAACAAATTTAGAAAGTGTCTGCTTTCTTATTTTAATAATATATCTCTATCTAGTTCCTCTGTCTATAGATAAGCAATCAAATCTTTTGGGAAAAAAAATCACAGAATAGATGACCTTTTCCTGGGATATTAACATATGAGAATTATATTCTAGTGGGTTAATTGTTGTCATTAGCTAAGATGTGTCTGGACCTATGTCCATATTTAAAATGATTGTGGTAATAGCCAATGTTTTGCTTTGTTCTGATATGTTAGTTAGATTTTTTCTAGACAAATGAAGCATTTTCTAGAAGACATTATTTTGTCTGATCATTATGCTATTAAGCTTCACTTTCATAAAATTTAAATTTTAAAGATAAATTTCTAATGTTAAACATTAGATTCTGCTGTCAAGTCAGAGACTGAAATGTTTATATATTTTTGAAATAGTCTTCTTGCCTGTATTGATATGGTACCAGATCAGTTTTTCTCAACTTTGGTTTTATAGACCAATGTAGACCAGCAGCACCATCATTAATTTTTTAATAATCTGTAAAACTTTTACTACCCTAAGAACTTGAATGAACTTAAAAAGTTGAGTCATCCTCCACTTGTTCTCTGTTCTTTTCAAAAGCTAGTTTCCTCCCAACTCTGGATTTATCTTCTCTCTAGGTGCTTGTAGCCTCTATACCTTGTCCTCTAATAACTCTCTGAGGTTATGGATGATGGCATAGATTTATGGTAGTGAATTATGTTGGCCTGAAAATTGTTTGGATCAAGCAACCCTGAGTTGATGGTATTTTTGTGATGTTTCTTCTCTGAACATATGTTCTTTATTTTTGTGCAGGAGATGTGGTACATTTTTATTAAGTACTTCAAGAATAAGGAGTATCATGATACACTTTTTGATTTATGGTTTGTAATCACTTTGAGGACAGGAGTGGTATCTTTTATTTTGTTTCTTAAAAACATAACCTTATGTTTGTTTAATTAAGATCTTTGAAAAAAGAGTAGAAAGAAACTTTTGGGCTGGAAAGGACCCTAATGATCATCTAGCAAATCTTCTTTCTCTTATTTTAAAGTGGGGAAACTGAGACCTGCAGATTGGAAATGATAAGAGCACGATACAGTGGGAATTAATGATAAAGCTGGGATAATAGTCCAGGTCTTTTGATTCTGAGTCTAGTATTTTTTCCACTACATTCATTTTGGTCATAATGCATAATGTTGGGAATTTGAACACATATGAAAAAGGATACTACCACATTTCATCCTCACAGTCATTTGAGCTACATTTGTTCCTTTTGTTTTCTTTTTCTCAGAAGAATTCACTCAAATGTCCTGAGATGATCTAGTTACCCACAAACCAGAAGATGAGATACTAAGTCATTCTAAATTATTTATGCAATTAAAAATACTGCCAAAATCAACATTTCATCAAAAGAATGAAATACATAAACTACTTGTATTTTACTGAAAGAGATGTTATTTATTTATTCATTATTATTATTTTGGTGCTCATAACACTTCTACCACTCATTATCCTAGAGCTGGCTAAGCATCAGTAAAACATCTAAAGCTACATCTGCACACTCCCTTAATCATAGAGTCTGTATTTTTATTGTATCTACCTGTCAAAATGCTGGTTTTATCTCTCCTGCATAACAGCATCACCAGTGTGCTGTTGTTTTCTTATTGATTTATATACAGTGTTCCGTGATATTTTCTTGTAATTAACTATCAACATGTAAACATGTAATGTTTATTTTCAAAATTCATATTGCATTTCTTACTGCTGTCAGATATTTGTTTAATCCTATAAAATGTAATATTTAATCAAAATACTTGTAAACCTGTTCCCTTAAGTATCATTTGAATAAAACAAAAATATGTACCCTTGCAATTAAACTTCATTGTTGTTGAAAGTTTTTGTTTGGGGTGATCTTCCAAATGCTGTGTAGGGTATGTGTGGGAGAATTGAGCTCAATATCACTTTTTCAGCAAACTGTATACCTCTCTTGTTAGGCAACAAACATTCTGAGGTGATTCTGAGTAAAACAAACTTATCCAATTGACACTTTCATCCTCACAAACTAGAAAAAAGTTAACTTAGCTGTTTTACAGAGATTTCCTTCTCTGTGGATTTTATTTTTAGAATTTAAATGAAGTGAGAAGAGAGAAAGGAATGTTAAGAAAAGATCAGAGAGCCTCAAAAAAGAGGAAGATTTCATATTTGGGATAAAATAATTTCCTATATGTTCAGTTAACTGCTTTAAGATTTTCTCTGTTCAGTTCCTGTGATGCTTAAATGTATATAATTTCTTTCTACATCATCCCTACTTGTTGATCCTTATTGGTAATTCTATCATTTGGACAATAGTACATAGAAAGTGAACTGAGAATGGTATTATCAACCTAAGAGCAGTTCGGTGGTAGTAAGCTAAACAGTTATGTGCCTTTGTGCTAGTTACTTAGTCTCTATGTGCCTCAATTTCATCAATTGTAAAATAAACTCTAATGTCCTTTCCAAATCTAAAATCTTAAAATTCTATTCTCTTTCTTTGATTTAATTACTAAACATTTTTCATTTCTATTATTTGTAACTTGCATTTTTCATTAATGGAGATGCTAATAGTTTCTTGGTTCTTGTTGTTGATATGAAATTTTACTTTATAGTATGCAAAATTATTAGAATTATTTTAACTTTTTAAAAATGGATTCTCCTCTTGTTTCTTTTCATCATTCCATCTGTTGTTTGTATTACTTTCAATAGATGGTGCTCTTTTCTTGAAGACATTACTGCCATCTTATTCCTCTTTAAAAGATCAGAGAAATTAATTTTGTGCTTAGCCAATCATTAATTTTAAAATGTGCTATATAAGCAGAGAAAGGAGTATTATGTATAATTTCTGACACTGTGGGGATGATAGTGTTCTTTAATCACTTTTAAGTGATTAGAGACCCTCACTGAGGCAAATTATCATCTGTTAAAAATGTTAGAGCAATTATTAGAAATAAATCTTAAATGTCATACTCAGTACCAATACATACATGTAATATGGTAGAAACCCTTAAATCAGGAATTGGTATCCAAATGTTAATTTGAAAGAAATATTTAACATTAAATCTTTGCAAATGGTAAAATATTTTCATCATAAGGTCCTTCTTTTATCACTCCTCCCACTGACAGCACAATCTAAACAATGAATATACATATACACAAGATATGGACTACTCTCCCAGTAAATCTGGAGTTTTTCTATTTGAACAGGAAGTTGATAGGACATTATCTTAAGATGAGATTGAACAAATGCACTTAATTTTAAATGTGAAGTTTGTACTTTTCTCCATAGAAATGTTTCTGGCAGTTTAAGGAGCAGAAATTTGGCACTCATCTGTTACTTCTAAAAGGTTTCACGAAACTCTTTCAGAAACTCAAAAATAAAACAAACAGTTTTTAATCATATCACTGAAATCTACATAATATTTCTTTATGGCATGAGATTTTCATGCAGACTATTCCAGTATCCCGGCAGCTAGCTGCTAGCTGCCTATATCTCCAGCATCAATTATGTTCACAATATCACTCGAACATGCATGTCCACAACAGAAATAAATTTTTGAGATAAAGCTCTCTAAGACAAACTTTAATACCTTGTCTTCCATTGGTTTTAAGGGATGAGGTGCTATGGGTCACAATGGAAGGTTGACAACAGAATGGAATGTTGTGAGAAATGGCCATAGGAAAAATGATGAAGATACACGTACAGGATCACACTTTGAAAGTCTAAACCTCTCCTACTCTCCAATTAAGGAAGAACAACTAGAATTCAACTACTTTATCTTCAAGTCACTTTTCTCTCAGCTCAACAGCAACTCTTTCTGCTCCTATAGGACTCTGAGGGAGAAGACATAATTTTGGGCTATGCTTTTCAGTCACTGCTTGTCCTTTGCCAGTATACCTTCGACTTTCACAATATTTTAGTTCTCACGTAATTAGGCTGAGAAAAGTGAGCTTTCCTTTTTATAATTTATCGTCCCTCCCCCTCATTTGCTTTCTCCTACTTTCCCAGTGTATCTTCTTTCCTACCACCAAACTCACTTCCCTTTACATGTATCCCCTCTACCCCCCATTAACCTTTCTACTCTCTCTCCCGTAGGCTAATGAGATTGAGCGTCTCCAGCGTGCTCCTTTTCCTTCGAGGCCAGCGAACCCATCCCTTGGGCCAGTGACTGCTTTCTTACCTGATAATCACATACATGACCAGGAAGTTTCCAAAAAGCCCCACTACACACACGATTGAATAAAGGGCCATGATGGTGATGGCGGTGACCATGGAAGGACTTCCAGTCGGTGGACACAGGCTGCTGCTCCCGTCTCCCGACTCGGTGCGGTTGGGACCGCTGCATGGGTCGGACAGGTTACCATCCAAGCGGGACAAGTTCATCCATGCAGCGGATGGCGGTGTTGGGGAGCAACTGGAGGTGAGGGAGAGTGGGTCAGAGCAGCCACTGGAGTTGGCTGAAAAGGTACCGCTGTCCATAGTTCTGTCGGCGGTTTAGCAGTCCAAGTTCCCGAGGTAAAAGCCGCAGTTCTAGTCTCACCAGGCTGCTACTATCGCCGCCACTGCTCTTGCTGGTCTCTGAGAAATCCGATTGCAGCAGTGAGAAGAGAGCCAAGCTAAAGAAAAGGGGAGCTCTAAACGTCTGACATTATCTTCTGCTAGTAGCCCCCTCCCATGTCGTGCATACACCCTGAGGAGCAGATCAGGAACGGGGAGGGGGGTGAGGAGGGGTATGAGACTGGGTGAGGAGGAAGTAAAAGGAAAGAGGGTGGATTTTGCGCAAAGCCATCCAAGTAGTCTGTCTCCTCACTAGGCTCTCACATGTTTCTGAATAAGGTTACGTGTGTAAGTAAGCGGGTGGGTAGAGGAGGAAGGGAGAGAGGAGGGAGTGAGAGAAGAGAAAGAGACAGGGAGAGGGAAAGGGAAAGGGAGAGGGAGAGAAGAAGAGGAAGAAGAAGAGGGGGAGGAGGAGAAGAAGGAGGGGGGAGAGAGAGAGAGAGAGAGAGAGAGAGAGAGAGAGAGAGAGAGAGAGAGAGAGAGAGAGAGAGAGAGAGAGAGAGAGAGAGAGAGAGAGAGACTTAGATTATCCCAGTCTGGTGTTTTTCCACTTTTGAATATGGCATGAAAGACATAAAAGCATTGCATCACAGTTGCACCCCTAAACTACAACTCTACTCTTGCTATCTATTGCAAACTGGTGACACTCTGCTCTTCGATCTTAATTTCCTTTTCTCATCTCATTGCTTCCTCTCATAGCATATGAATAGAAAAAAGAAACTACCATTTAGTGTATTTAACTTAGACCCAAACCTACTTGAAAAATACAAGTCCTTGGATAAACAAAGAAAAAGCAGAGCAAGTTCAGCTGAGGTAATTATTTCACTCCTTCCCCTTTCTCAACTGTTCCTAGGAAATCGAGTTAATTTCCTCAATTGCTTTCTTTTCCAGTGTTAAGGGATAGAAACTAATAGGTAACAGTTCAAACCATATATAGTTTAGAAGTCATCCAGGAGGGGAGCAAATGTGGAATTGGTTAGAATAAGTATCCTCCAAATGTTATTTGCCAGGTAAAGACCTTCATTTGTCAATTTTTAACCACAAAAGAATATTATAGACTATCAAACCCCAGTTGGCTTGTTTGATATAGCATTTGTTTTCAATGAGAGATTTCCAATCTGCATTTAGAATGGTTGAACAATGGAATTTAAGACTTTCTTTCCTTGAAGAGTTATGGGAATTACCAATAACAAAAGATAAAGCAAAATCAACCACCAAAATAGAGCATAAAATAAAGGCAAATAGCTTTTAACCCCTTACATTCTGGAGGATATGTAAGAATTGTCTTAAAATTATTTGAAGGTAAACACCTTTATAGGCTAGAAGCATTTTTTTTTTTTTTGAGGAGAAACCTTCCATAGACCAAACATAAGGCAAAATAGTATAGTGCAAACATACCCAGAGAGGAAGTTAGGACATTTGTAAGTTCTAATTCTGTCATTAGCTAGCTTTGCTAGTTTTTCTCTTCTCTTATTCACATCAGAGACCCCTCATAACACTTGTAAGTCTGAAATTTTTGCATGTTGCTAAAAGCATCATTCTGTAATAGTGTAATATAAAAATATCATGGGAAGGAAATATTAAAAAGCAAAATACTGCAAGGAACATTTCAAGATTATCTAGGCTAGAGAATTGCTTTTAGGGAGAAAGTACCCATAGCTCCCATTTTGCAGAGTGAATTATTTCTGGGATATCTTCCCCCTTCCTCTAAGTCAATACCTAATCATATTTACTTTGGGGAAGACACTTATAAATCAACATGTGTGCATTTATTTTTAAATCAGGAGACCAATCCAGAAACAACCTTAATTTCCTGAATTCTTCCTCTGTTCAAGAGGAAAAATAAATTAAAAGTCATTTGTTATTGGTAGATACTTAACTGAATTTTAAGAGAAAAGAATTGCCTAGAAGTTGGTAAATTCAATTTTTAAATTATGTGCTTTGGAAAAAGGAAACTGTTAGCTGTTTGATACAATGATGTTAGGTTGTTTCTACCATTCACACATGATTTATTTATATTAACATATTCAAGTTGCATCTTATTTTAGACTACAAAATTCATATGGAATAATTTGTTAGAAAAAATTCTGAAAACTATTGAAAAAACCCATGCTTTATAATGACTTGGATTGAAAGAAATGTGTTAATGGAATTTTTAAAATTTTACTGTCATATTTTTATTTTGCATTGTCATAAGAACTCTCTGACCATTAAATAATATCCTGAAGTCTTTGAGATTATGTGAATCTGGGATACTTTTTGTATAATCCAGGAATGACCATTTGACCTCTCATCTAAAATTGGTATCATAAAACAAATCAGCTGTCACTAGTCATTCAAAAAACTATTTGTCTGTATGGTCCGTATAAAAATCTAAACAGTACCTAGAATGGGGATATTAACTTTGTATGGAAAAAAGTATCCTAGTGATAAAGTTTCCTATCATTATCACTTATTTGGTCTTTTATCTTTATCCTTCTATATATCTCCAATATATTGCTTCGTGTGTTTGAAGATTTTTATTAATAGTCCATGAAGCTTTCTAAGGAAGAGGTTCATTATAAACTGAACATAAATGAATAACAGCTTACATTTATTTAAAACTTGAAGACTGCAAAATGTTTTCACTAATATTTGCATCTCATAATAACTGGGAATTTTCAAAATCTCTTCTGACTATTCTAATCATACTGTCCTTTCCTTCCCCTCTATGTCTTTCCCTTTTGTTTATCTTCTCTTCCCTTTCTTTCACTTTCCTCCCCTTGTCTTTCTCTCCTCTGTTTTCCCCTACCTTCCTCTGTCCTCTCTTCTCCTTTCCTTTCCTTTCCTCCTCCTTTAGCTACTTTTAATTTATCCCAGATCTTTGCAATTTAAAACTAATGCTATGGGAAGAATTAAACTGGTGACTATGATTCTAGGACTGATGTCAGAAGTGCTTCCATTCTATATAATAATTCATTCAAGATAATATATCTGGCCATAGTGTTCAGGAAAGCTTTGAAAAAAATTTGAAATATTCAGGTATTTTTGATTGTGATTGTTTTGAATATTCTGAATATAAGTAGCTTGTACTTCTTTCTACTTCCATAGACCAAGTTATGCATGTACAATGTGTGTGGCCTGTAACAGAAGTTATTTTTGATATACTCAAATATTCAAATGGATCTGGGATATCATTAATTTGGGAGTTCTGTCCAATGATCTAAGGAAAAAAGTAATTAATTTCTATCTTGTGTGACTGTCATCTATAGCCTATAAATAGTTTACCACAAGTCATTTTACCCAATATTGCAGATACCTTCTCTGCTCTTTTCTAGGATCTTTAGGGAATTAGTGGACCCATCTTATTATCTTCTGTCATCCCTTGCACTTGCCATGTTACTATGAAGTCTTTTCTTTATTTTATATAATTTCATGGTATATTTTATTTTTGTTTTTCTTAAGAATTTCTTGTTCAGTAGAATAGTCTTCACCATATGTCACCCACCATGAACTTTTTCCATTGACATTTGTGATATGTTTAACTTTTATTTCTTGGAGGCATTCTATTTTTCTCTTTTAACTACTTCTGACTGTCTAGACTTTTCATTATGACTTAGCTGAATTCATACCCTGGAACAATACTCAGGGTTTGGGTTGTACTACTCTAGGACATCTCTCCACTTCTCCTGACCCTTTCTTCCATTGTTGTGTTCCTCCTGTAGGACCTTTGTTTTGGGGAGGTGCCCACCCAGACAAACCATTCTTCATATGACAGCATTAATAAAGTGTTCATATAAAAAATGGGTCTTAGCTTTTGTTGAAAGCTTAAGGTCAGTAAAAATGCTTTATAGTTTTTGAAAAGTAATCCAAACTACTCTTCTCTTTTCAACTCTAGGATTATCACATTTTTTAATTTAGTGATTCTTCCAGATATTTGTTGAATAAAGCTCATGAGATTTCCATTCAGATGCATGTTGTAATCTGAAATATAGACATCCTTTATTCATTTGGTCTTCCATATGCAGATGGATAAGCCAAATTTCTTTGATTGAAAATCCCTTCCAAGAAATTTTGCCATGTATTAGGACTTGATGTAATCAACACAATGTTTTCTGCAGAGGATGTCACAATCCAGATCTAGAAGGAAATTTTTTTTTTAATGTGTGAGCTGCACCAAATCTTCTCCATCAGTGTCAAAACTTTCAAAGAACTGATATTTCTTAGGTTTATACTTTGCCTGATGTTTACTATCAGAATTATTGGGTAGGTTTATTTCCGTTGTTATATCTTCCAGGAATCCCAAATGATCTTGATCTATAGATGGAGTAATTTTTAGTAAATGTTTTTATTGTTTTTTTAAAGATATTTCATTTTAGGGGTACTTATGGGTTTTTTGGGTGAAGCATATCTCTCTAAGTTAATTTAGAATTGCTTAGATGTGAGTTATAAAAATGATGATATATTTATTATTACTCTTCACTCAGAAGATTGTGTGACATTGTGGAAAGGACACCAGCTCTAGTGTCTGAGGACATAATTCAATTCTAAAGTTATCTATTACTTCTTGACTTTACAAAAGCTACTTAACTTCCCTGGTTTTCAGTTTCCTAATTTGTAAAATAATGAAGAGGGATATATGGAATGTTCTAGGAAGACTAACAGCCTTGATGTGAGGGGTTGCCAAACTCTTTTCAGAGTTGCTCATCCTTGTTCAGGATCCACCGATCATTCTGGTCTCACCTGTAACTCCAAGAAATGATAGCATATGCAGGGGCTGCACCCCAGAAAACCATCTTAGCTAATGGTCTATTTTAATTTGAGGGTAACCTATGGACCTCAAACTTGTCAGTGAATTAGGAGGATCTCTACTCAAAGCATGTGAAAACTTCTGGTGAAATGGGCAGATGAAAGCATTTTGTTACAATGTGCCATGAAGGCAGTGGAAGCAAAAGATATTGAATGCTTAGAACTACATCAGATATTGAAGATGCCAGTGTAATCAAGAAAATCCCAGGCCATTGCCAATCATTTTGAATTTTGTTTTGCCATTGGACTTTGAGGACTCTGCAAGAGAGGAATGGGGCTGACAACTTTCTACAACTTAATATCACCTAAATCCAATTTCTGTGTGAATCAAGACAGCACAATAATATTTTATTATGTTATATATATATATTTTATTATTTTACCTACCTTGAAGTCCTGTGGTGCTGGGTGAATGGTGAAATGGTAATTGTGGACACATTTATACAGTTATAATTCTACACACAAGTGGTCCAGGGCATAGGGTCATCTCACTGGATTGAAGTGGCAGGTGGGATTCAGCCACCCACTGGGTGTCAGCTGCTTTTTTAGAGGACTGCTTTGCTTGCCTCCTGGCATGAGAAAGGGGCTAGGAAAGGTGCCCTAAAATTATTTGCTTTACCTAAGCCTGACCTGCTTACAATGTCAGGCAGAGATCCCACCTTATAGTTTAAATACATAAACATGTATATTAATTTTTGGCAAGATGATTCCATTCAACATTGGTACATGGAATATACACATGATTATGGCCAACATAAAATCCAGTAGACCTGAAAGACAGACAGCTTTTGTTGTGAGTGAACTCAATAGCATCCAAATAACAGCTCTGAGTGAAGGACAACTTACTACACATTTTTTTTCCCTGGAATGGCTGCTATGGTAAGATGTGCCATAAAGCTGGTGAAAGTTTTGCAATCAATTCTAATTTTGTCAATAAGCTTGTATACATCCCAAATGGAGTGAATGAAAGGTTCATGACAAGATAATGCACTTGCAGGAAATTTCCTTGTCACCATCATCAGTGTGTATGCTCTTACCATGACAGACCTAGATGGGGTCAAAGAAAAATTTTGTGAAAAGCTGGAGACCCTCATCATCAATGTGCCAGAAGAGGACAGTTTTGTAATTCTGGGTGACTTTAACAAGAGAGTAGACACAAATTTTCAGATATGACAGGAAATTCTTGTGAGGAATGGAGTCAGAAATAGTAATAGCAATAGTCACGTACTACTGAAGACTTGTGTTTCTCATAAACTTTTCATCATCAACACTGTATTCCATTTTCCTAAAAACAACAAAACTTTGTGGATGTACTCTTGCAATAAACATTGACATTTAATAGACTGCATTGCTGTAAAGGAAAAAAAGACAAAGAGGATATTAGAGTGAAAGGCAATATATGGTGCAGAGTGCTGAACCAATGGTAGACTAATCTCTAAGCTAAATATCTGTGTTCAACAAAAGTGGAAATCCCAAAGCAAGATAACTATCAAGAAGCTCAGCATCAATAGAATAAGAGCTCTTTTACAGTGGGTGAACTCTTTATTGTTGACCTTAGAGGAAGCTGAGTCAACACACAGCAATAGTGGAACAGAAAAGGTATGAGCAGCTTTTGGAGATTTGGTGTACAAATATAATTAATCAGCAGATTAACCTTTCCTCTAATTTTATAAAATAAACCCATTATTTTGATGGATATGACATTATATTTGTACATTAATTTATACAGTAACATCCTATTTATTGTAATGGCATGACATAACTAAATAATAAATTTCCAATTTTTTCTGTTTTTTTTTTCTTTCTGTTTATTTGTCTTAGTGTGTCTTGGTAGGTTGACTCCTGGATGTTCTGTATATTTTATAGTTATTTCAAGTGGAACAATTGTCATTTGGAGCTCAGATAAAGCTAAGAAAGCCTTCATTTTTTTCAAAGTCAGGTGTTATTATAAATTAATAAGCTCATTTTCTTATATAGCTCATAAAATGACTCAGAAATAAACTCTGTTTAGTTGAAGTTGAAGTAGCAGAAATGTTTAATGTAACATCATAATTTGAATAAACAAATAACCTTTTACATTATCTTTGAAAGCACATTAATCATTGAGATGTTTCATTTTCAATATGTTTACTTTTTTAAAAGTTTCACTAAAATAAAATTTAAACAAACTTTACAATGAAGTGTCTGTGCAGAGCACTCTCAATGCTGTAGGAAATAGACATCAGACAAAACATAGTCCTCCATTGTTCTACCTTGATAACTCATGATGATTTGGAGATAACCCTGAACTATTCATGGCTTTCCAAATAAAGCAAAAGTTCTTGAAGAGCCTGCTCTTTTGAAATGGCTTCAGTTATGGCCCTCAATGATGGTAGAAATACCTTGGTAAAATGGATTAGAAAGAAGGAATGAAAGGAAGCAATGCTTTGTGGACTGAACTAAAGCCTGAAGTCTTTATATAAAGATTATTCAAGGAAACATTTTGAAGACACTAGACAAAGCAAGCAACTGAATAACAATATAAAAATCCGCTTTTGACAAGAAAATATTATTGATATGGATTTACTTCCTGATTCAGATGTCTGTATATGGTAATACCACCAATTTATTTAAGCAAAGTTTAAAATTTGTAGAAAAGAAGATAAATAATACAAATGAGAAACTCCTTTCTGACTCATTATATATATTATTGAGAATGAAAAATTTGAAGAAACAGACTTAAGTGATGGCATATAGTAATTTAACTTATCTAAACCAATATCAATCATTTGACTTGCCTCAAATAAAATAGTCCTTCAAAAGGTGGGAGAACTAGGAAGAGAAAGTTCAGTGCTCTTTCACTAACAAAAAGAATCAGGTTACTGGTGAGAAAATAAGGGGAAAGTGATCATTCCCTCCCAGAGTTTGGATTCTAAGAGGAGAGAATAGTAGGCCATACTCTGACATGTTACCTAGATTTGGGGAAAATTTGAAATGCTTAAGATTTAGAGGAAGTATGTGTGATCTCATCGTGTCAGGAAAGTTGCAACATAAAGAATGGAAAAATTTCCAAAATGAACTTTAGAAGATACAAATAAAAAAAAATTCTAGTGAGTGGGAAAAATATGAATTTTCTGAACAGACATGTAGATACATGAGAATCTGTTAGCCAGCTTAATTTTTTAAAAGGCTATATAAAGTGTTAAAATACCAATTAATTCCAACATTGAAAATTTAATTTCTAAAAAATGAGGAAAAATGGATGCAACAAAATTCCTTCTATAAGCAAAACATGGTCCCAATGGCTAAACAAGGGAAAGATAGAGACACCAATATCTCTAATGAATATTGATGCAAAATATTGAGATAAATATAAGTAATGAAGCTACAATCATGTTAACAAGAATAATAAAAATTAAATGATTATATCAATGAATACAGAAAATGAAAAATACAAAATTTATTCATGATAACAAACTTTAAATATCATAGGAATAAATGTACCTTTTATTAATATGATAGTTATTTAAAACCAGAGTTAGCATCTACAAAAGAAAAAATTAGAAGCCTTTCCAATAAGTGGGGAATCAAAACTGTTTTTTTAGTCACCATAATCATTTTATATAGAATTTTATCCCAGAAACACTATAGCAATAAAATAGAAAGTATATTGAGGAAGTAAGAATAAGCAAAGAGGTAAAAAGTAATCTCTATTTGCAGACAATATCATGACTTAGAAAAGTCTAGAGATCCAACTGAAAAATTAAATGAAATATCTAAGAATTTCAACTGAATAGTTTTTAAAAAGGTAAGGAAACTGAGGCTGAGAGGTTAATTGATTTGCTCATAAATACACAGTAGTTGTCTGAGGCAGGATTTTAATTCAGATCTTTCTAACCTTAAACTCAGTATTGCATCTAATATACAAACGAACTGCTGACAATAGAAAACACTATTTAAGTAAAGAAAGAATTAAATAATTTGAAAGACTTTAATTGGTCATAATTGGGGTATGTAAGTCAAATAAAAATTATGCTGTTAACTAAACTGATTTATAGATTAAGTGCCATACCAAATGACCAAAATGTCTTATTGTAGAACAAGAAAACAATAGCAAAATTCATATGGAAGAAGTATTAGGAGTAAAACAGTATTTGAAAGAAGGGTTCAATAAAACTAATTGATACTAGATTAGAAATAGAAAAGTTATTTAGTGGAACAGATTAAATACACAAGATCCATAAGGGAAAGTGCCCTTATATAGCATTTACAAGCATTGTGAATAGTGAGGGGGCATAGTGCTGGTCTACAGTGAAATCAGAAAGACTCACCTTTCTGAATTAAAATTTGGCCTTAGAAACTTGCTAACTATGTGACTCTGAGCAAGTAACTTAACCTTTCTTCCTTAGTTTGTTCATCTGTAAAAGGAGCTGGAGAAGTAAGATATTTTTGTGTCTTTGCCAAGAAAACCTCAAATAGGATCAGGCAGAATTGGACATGACTAAAACAACTGAAAAACAACCACAAATACTGTGACACTTACTTTATAAATAATATCTCATTTGATCCTTACAAGAACACTGTAAGGCATTTACACAACCATTGAACTAAAAAAATTTGAAAAATGGAAGACATCTTAATAACCATCAAAAGAAATCACTATAATGTCCTGGAAAAGTGATTACCTTGTTTGTGTTTGAAGATCTACCAGTAGGGGGAATCCCCATAATCTCTGGAGGAAGAACATTCTATTTTGTATGGCTATAATTGTTAAAAGAAGTTTTAATTTGTGACAATCTCAAATTTGCATATTAGCAACTGTAGATTTTGGTTCTCATTTCTGATGCCAAATTCTGATGCTTCTTCTACATGACATTTTCAAGTACTTGAACACATCTACTATGCTTCCCTTAAGTCTTCTCTTCTCCAGGCTAAACATCTCCAGTTCCTTCAATCAGAAGTCATGTGACAAAAAATTTAAGACCCTTTGCTACTCTGACTCTCTCTCCCTAGACACTTTCCAGTTAGTCATTTTCTTTCTTAAACTCTAGTACAGTAGAATTGAACGTTAATGCTGCAGTTTAGGTCTGTCAAGGACAGAGTATTAAGAAATGATCATTTTTTTATTCCTATAATTTTATATGTCTCAATGAAGTGTAGGATCACATAAGTCTTTTTCTTTACCTCATTAATTTTTGCCTCACATTGAGCTTGCAATCACAAAAATTCTGTTCTCTCACCATGACTACCCCTTCTCAAACTTGTGAAATTGAATCTTGATTGACTTATTGGAGATGAGATCCTTATCAGGTATATTTGATTTGTTTTTTTTGTCCCAATTGAGTTTCTTCTCTTCTCCTATCTATATTGTATTTGGTGGGGGGGAAAAGGCTTTACAATGTTGTATAACTGAAGGATCCATTTATTCTTTTGTGATCTTTTCTATCCCTTATTTGGCAAAGAATTCTTATGGTTGTTTTGTTGTAAAAGACAGATTTATTTTCCTACATTAAAAATGTGACATTTATGTTTAGTTTGAATGTTTCTTTGGAATTAATTGTGGTATAGGATATAAGGTATTAGTATACATGCGAATCTTTCCTCCCTCTAAATTGTTTTCTGATTTTTTTCCTCTGTCTTTTAAAAGTAGTTTATTTCTTAGTTTTACTGATTATGGGATATTTAAGTTAGATGGGTTTTTCTTGCTTATCTAGCCTATTTTGATAAACTTACAATATTATCTTGTTTTATATCATAACTTGAGGCCTTAAAGTACTATTTCTATTTCATTCCTTCTTCCTCCTGTCACATTTTTCTTGAGTTTCTCAGTTTTGTTCTTTCATATGAATTTAGCCTAGCTCTATAAAGTAAGCCACTGGAAATGTGTTTATTATAACATTAAATCTATATTTTTATTTAGAGTATTTTTGCAATTATTTGTTATTATTTCTTTAAAAAAGTAATTTTGTCATTGAACTTATATGTCTTGAACATATCTTGGTAGATTGATTTATGATTATTTTGAATAGAATTTTCTTTTTTTTTCTTATTTACTTCAGAATTTTGGTAAAGTGGAAGCAGTAGCAGCATAGTTTCTGGAGTTCTTAGCCCAAAAATGGGAAGAGGGTTGGACAATTGGTCAGAAAGAGAATCTAGCATATTCTGAGATAGGTACAAGATCCTGTAGCCTTTTCTTTTACATAGTTCTATTGGGCATTTTTCAAAATGAAGAGGAATTTTTTTTTTCACCCTCAGAGGAGCAGAGACCATTGTCATAGTTTCAAGGCAGAGAGAAACCATAACATTTAGGTCTGTAGGAGAGTAGAGAATCTGGGCACAGTTCTAAGGTAGAGAAGAATCACTTACTAGAGGACAAGGAGCTTGGCTACTGTTCTACATAATTGAACAGTGCTAGCATTTGTGGCTACAGGAGAAGACCAGAGCAGAACATAAGGGCAGTGATCACACCTCTCCCCAAATCATACCATGTCAGTGATCACACTTCTTCCCAAATCACACCATCTGAGAATCACCAAAATTTGCAAACCCCAGAACTAGTTCTAAAAATAATAGCATAAAAAGCCTAAAATTTAATGAAATGACTCTCTAACCTTAGGTGAGCAGAGCTCAAATTTAACATAAAGTTTAAAGTAAAAAAAATGCACTAGAAAAATGAGAAACCAATAACATCAACAAAAAAGAATTTGATCATATAAAGCTACTCTAATGGAAAGAAAGAATAATAAACAAACTCAGAAAAAAATGAAAATAACTAAAGTAAATCCTAAAATGGAAAAGCTATTTGGACACAAGTCCAACAAGAATTCTTGATAGAATTAAAGAAATAAGAATGTTAGGGGGAAAATTGAAGTGTAGGAGGAAGTGAGAGTGATGTTAGAAAACTATGAAGGAAATTGGTAAAAAAAAAAAAAAAAAAGCATAAAAATAAAAATAAAATAATGCTTTAAAAACAGAGTTGGCCTAATGGTAAAAGAGACACAATTCACTGAAGTATAGAATTCCTTAAAAAGCAGAAAATAGACCAAATGGAAAAGGAAGTACAAATGTTCATTGAAGAAAATAATTCTTTAAAAATTAAAATTAGAATTGAAGAAGTAGAATCTAATTATCCCATGAGGAAACAAGAAAAAAAGTCAAAAGAATGGAAAAATATAAGAAAATGTGAAATTTCTCATCTGAAAAAACAACTGAGCCAAAAATTAGTTTAAAGAGAGATAATTTAAGAATTATTGGACTACCTAAAAGTCATGGGGAAAAAAGAGCCTTACCTTCATATTTAATAAATTATAAAGGAAAACTTCTCTAATTATCCTAGATCCAGAACATAAAGTAGAAATTGAAACAATCCATTTAACAGCTCCTGAAAGAGATTTTAAAATGAAAACTCCAAGATACATTATGGGCAAATTCCAGAGTCCTTGGTCAAAATTAAAATATTGTAAGCATACAGAAAGAAACATTTGAAATATCATGGAGGCACAGTCAGGAACATACAAGATTTAGCAGCTTCTATGTTAAAGAACCAGAGAACTTGGAATATGATATTCCATAAGGAAAAAGAGCCAGGATTACAATAAAGAATCATCTATCAGCAAAACTGTACAACTCTTCATAGGAAAAGTGGATATTAAAAACAAAAACAAAAAAACAACAGAGGCCCTTCAAAGTATTTCTGATGAAAAAGAGAGATGAATAGAAAATTTGACATTAAAACACAAGACTTGGCAGAACCAAATTAGTGGAGAGCAGACATGCTTTTATCTGAGCTTCTCCAAGCTTCCCTCAAATCAACAGCAGATAAAGCCTCTGAACTGGTTTTGGAGTGATAGAATCCCACAAATATTTGGAGTACAAAAAATTTCCAGAAGATACTTTGGAAGAACTTCAGAAAAGGTCTGTTTCAGTTGGGCAAGGAGTGAGGCTGCTGAGCCCAGATTGCAGTGCAGGGAGCACAAGACAAGGAGCAATTGCTTACCGGGGAATCTACTATGAGGCTCTTTGGCTGCTCTATTGTTATTAAGTCAATCATTCAGAGATTTCTGTGATACATGGAAAGCAAATACAAAAGGCAAATTGTGAGCCTCTGAACCCCAAAACATGTGGTCATGCCTACCCAGCACTGGAAGTTAGTGGGAAACACTGGTCCCAGGTTAGAGGCTGTAGCTTCTTTGCCTTAAGAGCAGACTTCAACCCTTAAAAAGTGAGCAAAAAAAGCAAAACTAACTCTGACCATTTATAACTTTTTTGGAGAGAGAGAAGAACAGACCTTAAACTTTGAGGTTCCTATAGACAAATTAGCTCCAGATGAAGCCCCAAAGTGTGATGAGTTGGTCCCTGTTTCACAAGGCTCTTGTGGAGGAATTCAAAAAGGATCTTAAAAGAGAGAAAAAAAAAACAGGGAAAGGAAATGAAATCTTTGCAAGAGGGTATGGAAAAGGAAAAACAGAAATTATATGAAGAAAACTGCTTAAAATAGATATGATGAAATAGAAAAAGCATATAACTCCCTACAAAATAGATTTGATGAAATGGAAAAGGTAAATAAATCATTACAAAATAGATATGAAAAAGAAACCAATTCATTCAAAAAGAGAATGTGTGAAATAGAGAAAAAAATGCAATGAACAAAATAACTCATTTAAAAATTCTATTGCCCAAATACAAAAGGAACTCAAAAGGCAACTGAAGAAAATAATTAAATAAAAATTAGAATTGAACAAATGGAAATTAATGACTCAATGAGACATCAAGAATCAGCCAAAGTGAAAAAAAAATGAAAAATTGGGAGAAAATGGAAAATACCTCATTGGAAAAAACAGCTGACCTGGAAAATAGATTGAGGAGAGACAAAACTAAGGATTACTGGACTTCCTGAAAACAAGATGAAAAAAAAGCCAGATGTTATCTTTCAGGAAATCATCAAGGAAAACTAATCTGATGTCCTAGAATCAGGAGGGAAATAGCCATTGGAAGAATTCACTGATCACCTCCTGAAACTCCAGAGTGAAAACTCCAAGTAATATAGTAGCTAAATTTCAGAATTATTGGATCAAGGAAAATATGTTGCAAGCAGCCAGAAAGAAACAATTCATATATTGAGGAGCCACAATCAGAATTATGCAAGACCTAGCAGTTTCCACCTTAAAAGATAGAAGGCCTGGAATCTGATATTCCTAAAGGAAAAGGAACTTTAATTATAGCTAATAATCAACTAGCCAGCTAAATTGAACATTACCTTTGGGGGCAGCTAGGTGGTGCAGTGGATAGAGCACCAGCCCTGAATTCAGAAGGACGGGAGTTCAAATGTGGTCTCAGACATTTAACACTTCCTAGCTGTGTGACCCTGGGCAAGTCACTTAACCCCAGCCTCAGAAAAAGGAAAAAATAAAAACAAACAAACAAACAAAAATTACCCTTCAGGGAAGAAGATGAACATTTAATGATACACGTAAACTACATTTATTTCTGATGAAAAGACCAGAGTGGAACAAAAATTTTGATCTCCAAATATAGAACTTAAGAGATGCACAAAAAGGTAAAATGGAAAGAATTCTTGAGAATTATATCTCTGTTACAGGTGTACTTAGAAAGTGCAGGCAAAATTTAATTTTATTGGGATAATTTGAAAAACAAACTAGAGGTGGAAAAGGGATTATATTGGAAAATGAGGAAAATGGAGGTAAAAGGAGGGAAATTACATCTCATAAAGAGGCAAAGAAGACCTAATTTAATTAAGGGAAAGAAGCATAGGGGATGAACATTGTGTGAATCTTACTCTCATCAGATTTGCCTCAAAGAGAGAATATCAGCTATATTTGGTTTCGCAGAGAAACTTCTCTTTCCTTATAGAGACGTGGGAGGGGAAAGGGGAAAGGAAGGGGAAAATAGAAGCAGTAAGGCAAAGGTATAACAAAGGGGGAGGGGCTTAAATGGGGAGGGCTATTTGAAGGAGGTGGTGGTCAGAAGCAAAATATTGAGGAGTAGGGAAAAGGGGAAAGGAAAGAGAAAAGCATGACTTTGGGTAAAGAAGATGGCAGGAAATATAGAATTAGTTATTTTAACTGGGAATGGGAATGGGATGAATTCTCCCATAAAATAGAAGTGGATAGCAGACTGGATTAAAAACCAGAATCCTACAATATGTTGTTTACAAGAAGCACATTTAAAGCAGAGTGATACATTTACTATATAGGTTAAAGACTGGAGTAGAATCTATTATGCTTCAGGTGAAGTACAAAAACAAACAAACAAACAAACAAAAAAACCCACAAAAAACATTGATAGCAATCCTGATTTCAGATCAAGCAAAAGCAAAAATAGATCTAATTAAAAGAAATAAGGAAGGAAATTATATCTTGCTAAAGGGTACCATAGATACTGAAGCAATAACAATCCTAAACATATGTGTATCAAGTGGTGTAGTATCCAAATTCCTAGAGAAGTTAAGAGAGCTGTGAGAAGAAATAGATAGCAAAACTATAATAGTGGAAGTTGTCAACCTTGGCCTCTTAGAACTCGATAAAACAAACTGCAAAATAAATAAGAAAGAAATTAAAGAGGCAAATAAAATTTTAGAAAGTTAGGCATCATAGATCTTTGGAGAAAATTGAATGGGGACAGAAAGGAGTATATTTTTTTCTTGGCAGTTCGTGGAACCTATACAAAAACTGACCATGTATTAGGGCATAAAACCCTCAAAATCAAATGCAGAAAGGCAGAAATAGGAAATGCATTTTCCAGATCATGATGCGATAAAATTATATTTAATAAAGGACGAGGGAAAAATAGAACAAAAATTAATAGTAAACTAAATAATCTAATCCTAAAGAATGAATGAGTGAAAGAACAATCATAGACACAATCAATAATTTCATCCAAGAGAATAATGAGACAACATACCAAAATTTGTGGGATGCAGCCAAAATGGTTAGGGGAAATTTTATATCTCTAGATGCTTACTTGCATAAACTAGAGAAAGAGAAGGTCAGTGAATTGGGCTTGCAACTAAAAAAAGCTAGAAAAAGAACAAATTAAAAGCCCTCAATTAAACACCAACTTTGAAGTTCTGAAAATAAAAAGGAAGATTAGTAAAGTTGAAAGCAAGAAAACTATTGAATTAATAAATAAAAACAAGAGTTGATTTTATGAAAAAATAAAAAAAATAGATAGATCTTCAGTTATTTTGATTAGAAAAAGGAAAGAAGAAAATCCAATTGTTAGTCTCAAAAATGAAAAGGAAGAACTTTCTATCAATGAAAAGGAAATTAGGGCAATAATTAGTAGTTATTTTGCCCCACTTTATTTCAATAAATTTAATAATCTAAATGAAATGGAGGAATGCCTACAAAAATATAGATTGCCCAGATTAACAGAAAAGGAAATAATTACTTAAATAGTCCTATTTTAGAAAAAGAAATAGAACAATCTATTAATCAGTTCCCTAAGAAAAAATCTCCAGGGCCAGATGGATTTACATGTGAATTCTACTTAACATTTAAAGAACAATTAATTCCAATACTATGCAAACTATTTGAAAAAAATAGGGAAAGAAGGAGTCCTACTAAATTCTTTTTATGACACAGATGTGGTGCTGATATCTAAACCAGGTAGAATGAAAACAGAGGAAGAAAATTACACACCAATTTCCCTAATGAATATTGATGCAAAAATCTTAAATAAAATATTAGCAAAGAGATTACAGAACATCATCCCTAGGATAATACACCATGACCAAATAGGATTTGTACTAGGTTTGCAAGGCAGGTTTAATATTAGGATAACTATTAGCATTTTTAACTATATCAATAAACAAACTAACAAAATATGATTATCTCAATAGAGGCAGAAAAGTATTTGATAAAATCCAATATCCATTCCTATTAAAAACACTAGAATGTGGGAATAAATGGAGTATTCCTTAAAATGATCAGTAGCATCTATTTAAAACTTTTGGTAAGTATCATGCAATAATAAGATCAGAAGTGAAACAAGGTTGCTCTCTATTACCATTATTATTCAATATTGTATTAGCAATATTAGCTTCCACAATAAGAGAAGAAAAAGAAATTAAAGAAATTTGAGTAGATAATGAAGAAACCAAATTGTCACTCTCTGTCTGTCTCTCTGGTGGTATACTTAAGAGAACCCTAGAGAATCACCTAGAAAATTACGAGAAACATCCACAACTTTAGCAAAGTTGCAGGATACAAAATAAATCCATATAAATCATCAGCATTTTTTATATATTACCAACAAAGTCCAGCATCAAGAGATATTTCATTTAAAATAACTATAGATAATATAAAATATTTGAAAGTCTACCTGCCAATGCAAAGTTAAGAGATATATGAACTTAACTATAAAACACTATCCACACAAATAAAGTCAGATCTAATGAATTGGGAAAAATATCAAGTGCCCATGGGTAGGCTGAGCAAATATAATAAAATTGACAATATTACCTAAATTAATCTACTTATTTACTACCTTACCAATCAAACTCCCAAAAGATTATTTTATAGATCTAGAAAAAATAATAAAGTTCATCTGGAAGAACAAAAGGTTAATAATTTCAAGGGAATTAATAAAAATGCAAATGAAGGTGGCATAGTTGTGCCAGACCTAAAATTATATTTTAAAGTAGCAGTCATCAGAACCATTTGGCACTGGCTAAGAAATTGAGTAGTTGATCAGTGGAATATGTTACATTCACAGGACAAAATAGTCAATGACTATAGTAATCTAGTGTTTGACAAACCCAAGAACTCACTATTTGACAAAAATTGCTGGGGAAATTGGAAATTTTAGTATGGCAGAAACTAGGCATTGAGGCACACCTAATATCATATTCCAAGATAAGGTCTAAATCAGTTCATGATTTAGACAAAAAAGATTGATATTAAAAGAAAATTAGAAGAACATAGTATAGTTAGTTTATCTCTCAGATCTGTGGAGAAAGAATTAGTGACCAAAGAAGAATTGGAGATTATTACTGAACACAAAATAGATTATTTTGATCATATTAAGTTAAAAAGTTTTTGTACAAACAGAACTAATGCAGACAAAATTAGAAGGGAAACAAAAATTTTTATATCCAAGGGTTCTGATAAAGGTCTCATTTCTAAAATGTATAAAGAATTGACTCAAATTTGTAAAAATTCAAGCCATTCTCCAATTGATAAATGGTAAAAGGATGTGAACAATTTTCAGATAAAAATTGAAAACATTTCTGTTTTATGAAAAGATGCTCTAAATTACTATTGATCAGAGAAATGCAAATTAAGAGAACTGTGAGATACCACTACTCAACTCTCAGATTGGCTAAGATGAGAGAAAAAGATAATGATGAATGTTGGAGGAGATGTGAGAAAACTGGAACACTACTACATTGTTGATGGAATTGTGAATGGATCCAACCATTCTGGAGAACAATTTGGAACTATGCCCAAAGGGTTATCAAATTGTGCATAACCTTTGACCCAGCAGTGTTTCTACTGGGATTATATCCCAAAGAGATCTTAAAGGAGAAAAAGGGACCCACATGTTCGAAAATATTTGTGGCAGCCCTTTTTGTACTGGCATTTTCACTCTTTTTGTTGTGGTTTGCTTGAATTTTATTTTCCCTTTCTCTCTTTTTTTTTACTTTTTGATGTGATTTTTCTTGTGCATCAAGGGAGATGTATAAATATATATGCCCATATTGGATTTAACACTTTTACCATATTTAACATATATTGGATTACATGCCACTTAGGGGAGGGGGTGGAGGGAAAGGGAGAAAATTGGAACACAAATGTTTTTCAGTGGTAAGTGTTGAAAAATTATCCTTGCAAATGTTTTGAAAATTAAAACTTCAATTAAAAAATACAAGACTTAAGAGAACAATAAAAAGGTAAGCATGAAGGAGAAATTGTAAACAATTCACCATGGTTAAACATAAAAGGATATCTGTTAATGGATAATAAAATCACCACTCAAAGTATGATGTTGAATTGAATCAAATAAATAGTGTTCAAGAGCAATAACTACAAAATCTTATATAGATCTAGACCTAACATACTATTCTCTGGCTATTTCAATGCTATTCCTCCTGTTCCAAGTCTCAGACTCCAAGCAGGTATCTCATGTAGTTCCCACTCTGAGACCCTAGAATCCTGATCAGTGAAAGTTCTCTATATCTACTTCAGACCCAGATACAAAATTCTACTTTCTAGGCAACTTTATCCTAATTGCCTTTTATTCCCTCCTACCTTATCTCCCTTACCCTGCTTTTCACCTATAGTTCCAGGAAGAACAATTAATCAATATTTCTGAAGGAACAAGTCAATTGTCCCATGAATATTCTTACTTGCTTGACTGAAACACCCTTTCTTGACTATCAATTCTCTCACAGACTTTCTTCCACTTTTAGAATATAAAGTCCTTGATGATAGGGACTGTCTTGCTTTTTGTATTTGTGTCCCTAGCAATTAGCCTAGTCTAGTAAATACTCCAAATATATTCTAATTAATTCATTAATTTGGTCCAAAAATTAACTTCAAATGTACAAAATGGCACACCCATTACTAGATTGCCATTTGTTCTAAATAGACCTGAGTGTTCTGGTGGATTATAAGCTTATTATTTGTCAACAGGGTGATTTTAATTAAGTGATATGGCAATGTATTCATTTAATAAGTATCAAAACTAATGTGATATTGGGCTACAATAAGAGAAGGATAATACAGGAATAGTTTTCTTTCTATTTTTCCTTGATCATACCAAGATTGAATTAGTTGTTCAATGATGACTTCCATAATTTAACCGAGGACATGAATAATTACTAGTATCATAGACTTATCTAGAGCTAAAAAAGGAAATGAAATCATCTAGTTCAATCTTTTCATTTTATGAGGAGAAAACTGAGATTTAGGCTTAATGATTGCTCACTACTATTTTCATAAGTAGTAAACATCAGAAGTAGAATTTGAATTCTTTTAAGAAATAATGATAGCATTGATTCTATTAGTATGCTAAAGAGGTGGAAAGTAGGAAGAAAGAAGGGAAGAAAGTTACGTGTATCAGGACTGATGGCAAGATCCAAGAGGTATATAGTTGGATGATGTATAATGTTTTGGTACAAATTATATCTAATTCTATATGAGTTTGCATTCACACATAGCAATCAAGGCATCTTTTCCCCAAAGTGAGAGTTTTAAGCAAAATGAATGAATGATTTTTGGATAGCTGGTTTAAGGGACACAGAAATAGAACAGTAATAGAATTAAAGGTTATATAAAGAGCTAAATCAGATATTATACTCTTGTCTTGAGGTGTATAGGTTAGTAAGCCAGATGAATTTGCGCTCACTTCTTTTTTTTTCCTGACATAATTTTTCAATGAAATCTTTTATTCTTTTGAAGATGATTATATATTGCAGACTGTTCATACTTGCCAAATATTTATTCACTGCCCTGTGCATTGCTCATTTTGGGGAAAAATTTATGTTCTATTTCATATTGACAATTAGCAACAATGATAGAATGTTGGTATTTAAAATATGAATTTCTGTTTTCACAGGAAGCTGGGAGTAATTAAAGAAACTTTTCAATTTGTCAAAGGCAATCCAACATACTTCTCTTCTCATATTCAACTCTGAGTTCAATTTGTCTTTCTGTACACTGTTTCAGATAAGCTCTTTAAATTGTTGATTCAAATACTTATGACAATCTGGACAATGGACATTCTATACCAACTGATCTTTTTCTTTTTAAATGATCAAATCAAACTCTTGAATCATTATAAATCTTTTCCAGAAGTTTATGAATTAACCTGAGGTTTGATGAATTCAATACACTGCATTACACAAACAAAAGCATCTGGAGAATCTTTTTCATTGAGAATTCCTCTTCAACTTGGACTCTGTCCTAGATCTCTGCAATGACTGACGGTATACATCTCCACATTGTATGCTTTATTATAATAGATCATTGAAAAAATTGTTATATTCTTCAAGGAATCTTGAATGATTTTGACGTATGGATGAGACATATTTTAGAAAAGGTAATCATAGGTTTTGCTTTGTTTTACTGAATAAAAACCACTGTCAGGCACAGCATCAGTTTTAGTCTCAGTGTCTTTCAGCTAATTATAAAGAGCAAAGATGTGATCTAGTGTTAAATACTGATTATGAAAATTTCAGACTACTGGCATTATCAACCATATCTTCAATTCATATATAGATGACACAACAGTTAATTGAGCTGAGTAGTTACTGTTTTCTTGGTTTTATTTCTTGTTATTAACAAGATCTGATATTTTTCACATATCTATAATATCTTTTCTTCCTCCTTCAAATCCCTCTCATATTGGTTCCTCAGTGCACCCATTGTATGACCTCCAACAATGATCTCTGGACCTATTTACACTTGTTCTAATGGCTGCTTCTCCTGACTTCTTTTTGTGCCATTTTTGTCTCCTCTACAAATATATCTGTGGTCTAAATATAAGAGTTTTGTTATAAACCTTTTCCATTTTTCTTTGGTTTTAATTCGTGTATTTTCATCTTCAAATGCTCTTGGAATGACTTTATTTAACATAAAATATACTGGAAAAGAGTATAAATAAATTTTGATTAAATAAAAACAAAATTTAATTAAAAGGAATATGAAGAAATACCTATCACTATAAAAGGCAAAAATAGGAACAACTCTTAGTCACATAGAAAGATTTATTTGAATAAAGAGAAATGGAACAAGGAAAACTATACATAATGATCGTAAAAATGCAAAAGAAAGCAACAATTAAAGACATAAGAACTCAAATCAACACAATAAACAACATTGAATCCAGATGAATGATGGTGAAAAGCAATTCCCTTCTTTTGAAAGAGAATTGGCAGGCTACAGATACAGAATGCCAAAACATGTTGTTGGTTTGTTTCCTTAGCTTTACTTTGTTACAAAAGTATATTCAATTAGTAGGGGTAGCATAAAAATGAGAGCATAAAAAAGCGTCAAGAAAAATTATTTGAAATAGAATAAAAGGTGTTGACCTAGGTAAAAAGAGGAAAGTACCTACCATAATATAGTTCTTGCACAGAAAGGAAAATTAGCTGGGGATCCATCATTCAGGATTCTTCGCCTAGCCCACCAAGGTTCAATAGAAATTTGACTTTCAATTTTCTAAAAAAAAAAATGTCAGAAGGATTGAGCTGTTTTTGGCTTCCAATAATGTTGAAGGGGTCCACACACAAACCAATATACATCTAGCCACATCAAACCTGTTTTCAAATTACAATATAGAGAATCAAGATCCACTGGGAGTACATTTATTTTTAGGTACAGAAACTCACTCTTTCTTCTATTTTTGTCCTTCTAATTTATCTTTAAGACATTTTTATACCTGCTTCTTTGTCTATGTGTCTTGTCAAAAACCTTTGGTGAAAAGCAAGAAAATTCTTACTTCATAAATGGGAGCAATGGTGTTTTTTTTCAGAAAAAATATGAACTGATGAAGAAAATTTTAATTTTTTAATTCAATTGGTCACATTATTTTTTCATGATCACTTTTATTTTTTTAAATATTACCTTCATTTAAAAATATACTCCTCAATCCCATACCTAGTGAACTATTCATTATTGAAGACAAAAAGGGAAGAGAAAATCAGTTCACCAAAATGAACATCAACTAAATCTGACAGTATATCCAATATGCTATACTCATAATCCTCCATTTTCACAAGGACGAGAAGAATGTACATTTTTTATTTCTTTTTTTGGGGGCCAGAAATTATAATTATACAATATTTAGTAATGTCTTGTTTTATTCTCTTTATTTAAATTGTAGTTGTTTTTTTTTCTGATTCTCTTTTTGAATAATATTTCAAAATACATGCAAAGATAGTTTTCAACAATGAACCTTGCAAAACCTTGTGTTCCCAGTTTTTCTCCCTTACTTCCCCCTGTCCTCTCCCCTAGATAGCAAGTAACCCAATATGGATTAAACATGTACAATTATTCTAGACATATTTCCACATTTATTATATGGTATAAGAAAACTGATTCTACTTTTTTATTCTGTATCTAAATCTATAAAAGTCTTCCCTTGGTTCTCTGATTTATTTATATTCATGTTTTAGTAATATTTTATTACACTCAAGTATAAAATTTGTTAAATCTTTTCCCAATAAATAGGAATCTAATTTTTGTCAGATTACTTTCATTGGTCCAAGATGAAAGTTGAGACAGTGCAGGATATAAAAATTCAAATTTGCCCAGGTATAAATTAGGGAAAGGTTTTTCATATTGAAAAAGAATTATATGATAAGAAACATATTTGCAACAAATAGACCTTTAGGATGAATGAAAGAAATGTTTATTATGTGTTGAATTACATTTTTTATTTTTATTTTTATATTTTATATTTATGTTTATTTTTGTTATAAATAATTAGTTTTAAAAGTTTTTAGTTTAAAAACACTTAAATTGGTGAGCATCTGGTAAAATCTTACTCCAATTTCCCATAATGGCACAGAAGGAATCTTGTTTTTGCTTATTTTTAAGCTATGCCATTTTGACCACTTTGAAAAGTCCTAAGAAGCTGGAAAGGTTTTCATTGCAAACATAATGATGAAATATTATGAAATGATTGATCTAACTTTGGATAGACATTGTCAGAAAACTGATATTTAGGCAATGATTATTTCCTGTGGCAGCAACTCAATGAGACTTTCTATCAAGTCATTGAGGGACTGGCATATGCATTTGATACTATGCTCTTTTTAAGGAAATCATTGGTTCTTCAAGTATCTAAATAAGAATCATAGGGTCAAATAGACAGAAGTGGGAGAATAAGGATCACATTGACTTTTTAATCTCTAGGGGAGAAAATATACCTAGAGTTTTTTTTTCTGTATACCTAGGGATCCTAATGGTTATCTGGATTATGGGATAGGTAGGATACACAACTAGCATGTTTTAGAGAAAAGTCTTATAATATTGAGGAAAGTTAAGTGTTGGGGAGTTTAAATAAAATCTGTGGTACATACAGCAATGGCATTGATGGAAAAATCTCAGAAATTTTCCAAATTCAAGTTTCTCTTAGACTTGAATATTCCCCCCTAATATAAAATGGTTGTACAAGTCTAATATTAGATTATATGAAGGAACATACTAGGGAGATATTGATACTTCAGGCTATTCTTTCCTGCATCTTGCATAGTCTAGAGAGATATGGCTACTGTAGTAATAAAAAATCTCTTTTTGAGAAGCAATCTAGCGTTATCCCTTCCTTTAAGATGTAATTCAGACATCATATTCTAAATGAAGCTTTGTGTGATCCTTTAACTGCTAATGCCTCCCTCCTAACCTAGCTTGTACTGAACTATTTTGTGTGTGTTTATGTACACACATATGTGTGTATACATATATTAACTTTACATTTATATTGTATGAGTTTTTATGACTGATGTTTTTTCTATTAGAATATAAGTTTATTGTGAATAGAGGTTTTTCTCTTCCTTTTATTTGTATTCCCAGTATCTTGCACAGTTTCTGCATGGATCAGGTGCTTAACAAGTGCTTCTTGATTGATTAACTGTTTACTGAGAAACAATCTTTATAGAAATTTCTGAAATCTATAAAATATTTTTACATTGCCACATATAGTGAAAAGTCAGGAAATTTATTTCAGAAATCACTAACTTGACATTAAAGACCTCAAAACCTGCCTGATTTAAATCCCTATTATAAATTATGGGTTATAATCCAGGCTAGACTTTTGGGGAAAATGGACTGTTTGTCACAGTTTGTCATCCTTAATATCTGATATGATCAGAAGTTTCATAATGAATTTAAAAATTTATGACTTGAGTTGATTACACTTAAAGTGATAAAATTCTATAGTCCTGTAACTTAGCCAGGTGGGGATGTCTGTCGCAATTGATTGAATTGTCAAATGGATTCTAACAAAGTATGAAAAAAATCTTGAATAATTTAGATGTCTCGGAGAAACCATTGAAGGAACTAGAATGATTTTGCAAAGGAAGACTGCACTGATTGAGAAGTTTGTTCATGTCTCATGGTCTATAAAAAAATAGAAAACCAGTGCAAAATTAATAGAGATTACAGGGACCAGTGAAGGTCCACTAAATCCACTGGGGGTGTTTAGAGGTGAGAAGAGCATTTCAGCCATAGGCCTGGACTTTATACACCCTTCCTACTCATTGGTAGAACATCTTCTCAAAGCACAGGTATGATCCAGTGACTCCCTTTTACTTTTAGGACTAAATAATATTTACAATCCCTCTCAACTTGATCCCTTCCTCTCTTTCTAGTATTTTACAATTTATATATTTTCATGTACTATAATATCCATTGACATTAGCAGCCTTCTTGATTTTTCTTGAAGTAGACATTTTACATCCCTCCACCTTTTTCTCTTGGCTATTTTTCTTGGTATCCCTTTTTACCTCTAATTCTTAGCCTCCCTGATCTTTTAAAAGACCTAGCTTAAATCTCACTTTGTACAGCAATCTTATCTTGATTCTTCCTTTTTCCTTCCCCATGCTTCATGCTAGTACCTAAAGAGTGCAGCTAGATGGTCTAGTAGATAAAATGTTGAGCTTGGCATCAGGTAGAGCTTTGTTCAAATTCTGATTAGGACATACACTGTCTGAGTGACTTTAATCAAGTCATTTAACTTCTTTCTGCTTCAGTTTCTTCAAGTGGGGAAATAACAGTGCCTGTCTCCTAGGGGTTTTGTGAAATTCAAATGAGTTTATATTTGTAAAGTGGTTAGCTCTGTGCCTAGTATATAATAGAACTCTATAAGTGCTTATTTCTTTTTTATCTTCCTTCCTTCTGAGATTACTTCTAATTTACAAAATCCTGTACTTATTTTGGAAGAGTATTACTACCTCTTTTTAGTTCAACTGATACTATTAAATAATCAATATTAATATTAATTCCTCCAATCTAAAGTTCTTTCTAGACTTAACTGAAAGAAGTATATTTATCAGCATTGAAACTACTTTATGAAACAATGTACTTAATTAAAAACCTTCTCAATCACATCAACTCCTTTCTTTAAACTTAACATATATATATATATATATATATATATATATGAATTTTTTAAAAAAGAAACTGGCTAAAAGGTAAGGATGAAAATGAAAGTTTTATAGAATAACTGAAGGGTAGTAATCAGGTTTAAACAAAGAAGCATATCTTATCAAATTTGAATCAGTCTTTCTTTCTCTCCTTCTCTAAGGAATTTAAGATTCATCTAAGAAAGGGTTGGGGCTAGTAGAAAAGTGGATAGAAACCCACAATTATATAATCCAATTAATTGATATTCATATAGCACTGAAATTGTTTTACATATATAATCTCATTTAAATCTCACAATCATCTTTCAAGATATTAGAGATCATGATTCTTTAAAAAACTGACTTTTCAATAATTATATAGCTAATAAATATTGGAGATGAATTTTGAAAAAAAAAAGTCTCCTTGGTTCCAAATCCATCATGGTATATGCTATCTACAAGTACTCCAAAGTGATTTTTAAGTATCCTACTTTGCCATAATCATACTAATTCTCCAAAAAAAAAAAAAGATTATCATGTAAGTTTCTAAATCTCTAATGCTTATGTTCACCATATCTCATTTTGTTTCCACACATATCCAAAATAAGGATAGTACAGAATGAGTAATATTTTTTAAAATGAGATTTCCACTACAGAACATCAGATGTGCACTTTTATTAGTGTCATTTATCCTACATCTTCCTCAGTTGTAGAGTAGGAACTGCAAAATTTTCTGTAGTCAACTGGAGGAAATTTTTGATAGGTTATGTAAACTTACCTCATTTGGATTCTTAACTCTGTGTAATTACAACAAAATAAAGTTGCTACAATTAAATAATTAGCAGGATACTTTTTCTGTAATCCCAGAAAAACTCAAACTGTTGAGACATATTTGATTAAATTTCTTGGTTTCTAAGAGAAAAGGATGCAATTAGCCTAGGCAAAATCATTTGAAATAGACACTGGGGGAAGCCCTGGGATCCAACTCTTAGACCAAAATGTTATCTATTCCAAGGAGTTAATGACATGCAGATGTCCTGCATTCTGTGAATGTTGTGACAGACCATACTTCTTTCTTTTCCATATGCATTTGGAAGGTTTCCCAGCTTTGGTACCCACCAATTTTGGCTTTCTGTTCCTTCTAATAGGAAAATAATCAGAAAGAGAGTGAAAAGGCATATAAAACAAACAGAAGCATGATTTATCCTTGGTTGCTGGTAATGGGGCTGAGTAGGAAGATTTTTTGATTGGTTTGTTTATTTTTAGAACTCTGCTTTGTTTTTTGAGCAGTCATTTTTTAACATGTCTGACACTTTTTACTCCATTTGGGGTTTTCTTGGCAAATACACTGGAGTGTTTTTCTATTTCTTTCTCTAGCTCATTTTACATAAAAAAGAAACCAAAGCAAATAGGGTTTAGGTATCTTGGCCGGGGGTCATGAAACTAGGAATCATCTGAGGGCAGGTTTGTACTCAGAAACTGGAGTCCTCCTCACTCCAAGTCACTGTGTCATCTAGCCTCCCTTTCTATCTGCTGCTTCTCTACTTTTCCAGCCCTTTCTCACTTCCTTTTGTGCATTCCACATTCCAGCTGTGAGGGATGTAGAAGACCCTTACCCAAAATGACTACTCAGAGATCACAGTAGAAAACAGAAAGGTTGTTTATTAAAACCTCCAGAGGATGAGCCATCCCATCACGAGATAAGAAAGAGAAAGCTCATGGTAGGAAGGCTAAAGAACTAATAAAGATACACAGCTTTTATACAAGAGATTACATCACAAGTAAGAAAGTGTTGAGAAGGGCAAGGGGAGGCATCTAATTGGTTATTGCTATCTGGAGAGATTGGAATGGAAGCTTTCTGTTTCCTCAAAAATCACCTCATTCTAGGAAACAGAAAATCAGGCCTTCAGGCTTAATCAAGCAGATAGTGGTCAAGCTAATAGACTAAATATCAATAAATGTCAAATATTGATAAATGTCATCAGCTAAGTAAATATGTTTATAACTGGTCAAGGTTCAAGTAAATATGGGCCTGCACATATTATACAGGTCATAGGAGAAACACAGAAATAATGAAAATAAAATATAGAAAAAGAATTCATACATTCCTGTTAATTCTTCACTTTCTCTCTCTATTCCACACACAGCTAAACCCATCTATTCTAAACTGGTCTCCTACCACCTTAAACTTAATTGATTTACTTCTTCCCTAGTTTCTCTCAATTCATAAATATTTTTCCCTTCAATCTCACAAAACTCTCTAATTATGATTTTTGTCCATATTTTTGGTATGATATCTTGTCTCCTCACACAACCACCATTTTTGTCTTGACCCTTATTATTTATAACTTGTGATTTATAATGTACTTCTAATTGGTCTCCATGTTTCAAGTATAATCCTATTTTAATCCATTTTTCACATATCTGACAAAGTGATTTGAGTATGTTATCCCCAAACTTTAACTCAGTCAACTCCCTTGGCTCTCTATTGGCTCTGGAATAAGATTTTATTTTATTTTATTTTTTTTAACTCTTCAGTAGTTTGGGCCCATTAATCTTTTCAGCTTTATTATTCTCCTCCCTTTTCATTCTTCTTTGCTCTAGTCTATCTGGCCTTTTCTCTATTCCCCACAATTTATCTCCCTTCATGGTACTTGGCACTAGCTATTTCTATGCCTAGAATGTGCTCCATTTTCACCTCTCCTCAAGGAATCCCTCTTTTTTCTCAGGAGACTATTTAATCACTACTCTCTACATAAAATATTTTTGCTTACTTTTTATTTAATAAGTTTGTATTTATTTTATATTTTCTGAATTTATATATTCAAACATATGCTTTCCCCAAAAGAATATTGACTATTATTTCAAGTTAATCTCTATTCCCCAGTACCTAGTCCAATGCGTGTCACATAGCAGGTCTTAATAAAAAAAAAAAACAAAAGGTAGTGTTGGGGAAGGGATTTTTATAATAATTTTAAAGAGAATAGAAAGTTGTATGTAATGGAGTTACAGTTTCATTTACAGTCTTTAGCAATCATTATACTATGTTATGGAAATCCTTGTTTTATTCTGTATGTTAAAAATAAAATAAATAAAAATTTAAAAAATAAAAGTCTTCACTGAATGACATATTGATTTATATTGTTATGTGTTAATGAACATATGCAGTATAAATTTTCACTATTTGTATTGGTGGGAGTCATTATCATATAAGATTGTAAATGCCTTCAGGGAAGTGACTTGTGGTTTATCTAGTGTCCTATCTCTCCTAGATCTTAACATTTAAGAAATATTTGCTCTATCCTTTTGTATTATGTTGTATTGTGTCTCATTGCCTTGATGGTATCTTTTGCAAAGCTTCAATGAATAGACCATGCTAATAAAACACTGAAATATAAATTTATTTCCCTATATTGAAGATGACCAAAATGGGGAAGAATGATGAGAGAAAAAAATGGTTAGGTAATGGAATAAAAGATTCCAACCCCTAGAGGAACAGGAGAAATTAATTTTATTATTATTTTTTAATTTTTAATTTTTTTATTATACCTTTTTATTGCCAAAACATATGCATGGGTAATTTTTCAGCATTGACCCTTTCAAAAACTTCTGTTCCAACTTTTCCCCTCCTTCCCTTCACCTCCTCCCCTAGATGGCAGGTAGTCCCATACATGCTAAATATGTTAAAGTATATATAAAATATCTATATATAGATGTGTACATGTTTATACAGTTATCTTGCAGCACAAGAAAAATAGGATTTAGAAAGAAGTTAAAATATCCTGAGAAGAAAAACAAAAATGCAAGCAAAGAATATCAGAAAGAGTGGAAATGCTATGTTGTGGTCCACACTCATTTCCCAGTGTTCTTTCGCTGGGTGTAGTTGGTTCTGTTCATTACTGATCAATAGGAACTGATTTGGATCTTCTCATTGTTGAAGATAGCCACTTCCATCATTTTTGTCCTGTGAACCTAACCTATTCCACTGATCAACTAGTCTGTTTCTTAGTCAATACCAAATGGTTCTGGTGACCGCTGCTTTATAATATAGTTTTAGATCAGGTACAGCTAGGTGACCATTTGATTTTTTTTTTTTTCATTAATTCCCTGGAAATTCTTGACCTTTTGTTCTTCCAGATGAATTTTGTTATTTTTTTCTAAGTCATTAAAATAATTTCTTGGGAATCTGATTGGTATAGTGCTAAATAAATAGATTAGTTTAGGTAGTATTGCCATCTTGATTAGGTTTGCTCGTCTATCTAAGAGCACTTAATATTTTTACAATTGTTTAGATCTGATTTTATTTGTGTGGAAAGTGTTTTGTAGTTTTGCTCATATAGTTCCTGATTTTCCCTTGGCAGATAGATTCCCAAATATTTTATACTATCAGTAGTTACTTTAAATGAAAATTTTCTTTGTATCTCATGCTGTTAGATTTTGTTAGTGATGTATAAAAATGCTGATGATTTATTTTGTATACTGCAACTTTGCTGAAGTTGCGGATTATTTCTAATTGCTTTTTAGTAGAATCTCTGGGGTTCTCTAAAGAAAGTAATTTTAGAAAAGATACTAAAACAGAACTTGATGCATAGTTTCAGTCTTTCTGAAGTTCCTAACGACCCTTAAATGTTAATTGAAGTCCTATCTAATGGGGCATTTCCCCCAATTCCTCTTAATGTCTTCCCTCTAGACTATGCCCACTTTATCCTGTAAGCATCTTGTTTTACAAGAGTTTTTGTTTTTTTTTTTTTTTGCCTTATTTTATATATAGCGATTGCTTAGTACAGTTTTGGGCCCATAGTAGGGATTTAATAAATATTAGTTGACTGACTTACATTTTATCTTTTGCCTTGCTTTGATAATATTCTGGTTTAGGCAGTGAGAGTCATTGAAAATTGGGATTAACTCTAGAGGCTTACTTGCATAAAATAGGGAAAGAGAAGGTCAACGAATTGGGCTTACAACTAAAAATGCTAGAAAAGGAACAAATTAAAAACCCCCAGACAAACATGAAACTTGAAATTCTAAAAATGAAAGGTGAGATTAATAAAATTGAAAGTAAAAAGAAAATTGGGGTTAAGGATATTGAATTGAGAGCCCTTATGGCTGCTACATCTTGGAGTAGTGAGCAGGGGGGCCATATTTGGCATGGGAAAGTGGAGGAGGGGAATTAGGTGCTGTATCAGTTCTTTAAAGCAAGTATTCTTAACCTGAAGTCTATGAACCATTAAAAAATATTTTGGTAGCTATCTTTCAATGTGATTGGTTCTCTTTGTAATTCTACATATTGTAATTTACACATATATAAAACCATTATTTTGAGGAGGCCTTAGCTACACCAAACTGACAAAACCGGTCTTGACACCCAAAATTTAAGAAGTATTTCCAAGACAATAAGAAGGTCTCCCTTTGACTTTGGTATTGAATTTATGATTTTCTCTACCTCTATTCCTGTATCCCTCTCTCCCTGCCCTCTCTCTTTCTCTTTTTTCTCTTTCCCTCCTTTCTTCCCGCCTTCCGTCCTTCCTTCCTTCCTTCCTTCCTTCTTTCCTTCCGTCCCTTCTTCCATCCTTCCTTCCTTCCCTCGTTCCCTCCCTCCCTCCCTTCTTCCTTCCCTCATTCTTTCCTTCCTTCCTTCTCTGCTTGCTTCCTTCCTTCCTTCTCTCCTTCCTTCCTTCTTTCCTTTCTTCCTTTTTTTTATTTCCTTCCTTCCCTCTTTCCTTTCTTTCTTGCTTTTTTCCTTTTCTTTATTTCTTGCTTTTTTCTTTTCCTTTTTCTTCCTTTTTCTTCTTCCCTCTTCCATCTTTCCTTCTCTTTTTCTTCTTTTCTTCCTTTCTTTTCTCCTTTTTTCTTTCTCCCAAATTGTCTGCAGTTTTCTTTTCCAAAGAAGATATCATTATTATCAATACTTATTAACTACCCATAGTGTGTGCCATACTGAGCTACAACATTGATGGAGCCACTGGGGAAATTAAAAGAACTAAGAAAAGATACAATTCCTGATAATATCAAATTTATTGGAAGACTATTTACAACCCAGAGTAGTAATTTTCTGGCAGCATAGCTTTGATCTAGGAGTATAGCAATGATACCAGGTCCTTAATAACAATGTCAACAAGGTAAATAAATAAGTAAAATAGTGCTAACAGTAATAATGATAATTATAGAATTAATATATTACCTTAAGTTTTTCTAATAGTTTTAGGTATGCTACCCTATTTAATATTTGTGAAAGCAGGATTCAGTGTTTTTGGGTGACAAAGGATCCATTTTCATGGGAATAACACACCTTACAAGCTCCTGCTTGCCACTGCAGAATAAGAGCCCTTATTAGAGAAAGAATAGTGATACTTGGCATGAGAAACCAGAAAGGCAATATCTGTTTTTTATCAAATGCCACAAGTGAGTCATTCATTCAACCTAGAAACAAAAGTATATATACTGTCATGTTATAAATGACAAGATAAAGACTAAGTCAGAGGGTGTCTGCAATACAGCAAAAACTAGTACAGTTGTTACTGCTGTATAAAAAAAGGTAAGAGTCAAGCGAAATTAATGATAGGCTGTCTATCTCTTCTTTGTGCTGTTTCTTAAGACAGAGACTGGCATCCATAATAAATCAGAGATCTCTAGTTATCTCCAGCTGGTCAAATGATTCATGTGACTGACTGAATGTGGGGATACTGCTAGCACAGTTTGAGAAATGAAGAATTGAGCAAGTTTGTGTGACTGTAATCAAAAGGATTGACAGATATTACCTACTCTTATAGCAAAAACAGGAAAAAAATGTCTGCTATCATAACAGTTACTGACACTTTATTCAGTTGTTAAGGTATTTATCAAGGAAGCAACCTGTGTGTGCATGTGCATGTGTATGTATAAATACAGGTGAGCACAAACACATATGTATGCATTCACACACAGAGCTTGAATTTGCTGCTACTGAGAAATTAACTTCTTTATTCTGAGGGCAGGAATTGTTATTTTGGCTTCTGTGTCCCTAGCATTTAGTCAGCTCTGACACACAACAGACCTTTAATGATTATTGAATTGAATATGGGGACCTCATTGCTTTAAATTTATGAAATTTATGAAAAATTTTGCCCTTTAAATACAACTTGCCTTTAATGTGGGTAAATTAGGCCTTTCACATTGATTCACTAAATCTTTGATAGAAAGATGATATGACCAAATTAAACCTTTCACATTGATTCACTAAATCTTTGATAGAAAGACATGATAGGACCAAATACATCTCAGCTCTTTTCTCCAAATGAGGCTGGCACATGAAGGATGACTCATCAATGCCATGCTCCTTCTCTGAATGATTCTCAAATGTTCCAGGATGGGACCAAGTATACATTGAAGACAGCAACATCATCATTCATCATCAATGATGATCAATCACTTTCTAGCAATCAATAACATTTGACATTCATGTAGCATTTTAGTTTGCAAAGTGCTTTACATAGAAAATCTCATTTAGTCCTCACCATTGTAGAGGGCTAGAATTCTGAAAAGGTATACTTATATACAGAACAGCAGAACACTTAAGGCTAAGTACCTACTCAATGTAAGATAAATAGTTCTATAAACATATACTTAGATGATATAGTGATGTGATGGCTCTCCTCACTATTGGCTTCTACTGAATGTGTTGTGGTGAGGTAATAGTAGGGAAGGATTGGAAGGCTGAGGGAGAAAGTCAGAGTCTTTCTGTTGCATTGTGCTCAATAGGGAGGACTTCAAGCTCCAGACTCCAGAGTCCAGAATTCATCTTTGGTGAGCCACGTAACAGCTTGCCTGCCTCCTTCACTTCTCCTCCTCAAGACCAAGGACTTTGACTGATCCTGACCCTGACTGATCCTGAGGGCCTCCAGAGAGTCAGCCTGGACATTACACACCATAATTCTGGAACATAGGTGCTATTATTCCTATTTTGAAGGTGGGAGATTGAGGGTGAGAAAGGTTATGTGACTTGCCCATAATGAGTAAGTATCTGAGGCAGGATTTGAACTCAGGTCTTCCTGGTTCCAAGTTTAATGCTCTCTCTCCTGTACAGCCTGGGTTAGAAATCTCAATCACTATCTATGAAACCTTAGAAATAATATATTTGCATTTGGAGAGTTCTCTTTTGTTTCAAAAAGAAAGACTAGAGGGAGGATTCTGGGAAGATTGTGGAATAGGTGAGAAAATTCCAAGCCCTCAAGATTTTCCCACAAACAAAACAAAATTGTCCTAAGGGTGAATACAGACTTGTAAAAAAAACACAAATAGAACTCAGGACAGCACAGGAGTTCTCAGACAACCCAAGAAGATCTGAAGAAAGACACTAAGACTAAAGTTTAACTGGTATGATGAATAAACACCTCCAGACTAGCTTCATAGAAACATCAAGTCAGGAGCCTTGGGAATAGCTGGCTTAAGAGATAGCCTCGGTCTCAACCACAGGAACTTTCATATCCCTGACAGAGCGGAGAATTACGGGTCTGACCCTGGAAAAACTGAAGAAATCTCAGCTGATAAGGAATGCCAGACCAAACTGTGCTGCTGAGAGGAGCTTCTGGTGAAAAGGAACCAGTCTACATGGTGAATGCAGAAGCAGTGGGGCACGGACCCTGCTAAATGTGGGCACTTAAAGGAAGGTAGAGTTATTGGTTTTGAAATCCACGCTACAGGGAAGAACTGAGGTGAAGCCAGAGGTGCCATATTCCCCATCTCCACTCCAGGATTAGAGGTGGTTACATTTATAAATTCTCCTTAAAAATGAGAGGCAAAGGAGAAATAACCGAACCACAGAAACTTGCTATGGGGTAAGACTGGGGGGGGGGGCAGAAAGGAACACACACTACTGGCAAAGAAAGACATTGAAGTTAAAAATTATCTCTCCTACCCCAAAGAATAATGCTGAATGGCTACCTGCCTAGAAAGAATTTATAAAAGAACTCAAATAAGACTTTAAAAATCAAATGACATAGAGGAAAAACTGAAAAAAAAAAAAAAAGAAAAAAGACCCCTCCAAGAAAAAAATAAGAAAATTATGAAAAAAAGTCAAACAATCAGTGTTGTGTCATGATTTCTAGAGCCCTAAGTTGGGGTTATTAAAATATTGAGACCTGCTTTCTAGAGCCCCCACATTAAGGCGACAAAACCTTTGCTTTCTAGAGCTCTCACGCCGGGGTGATTAAAATATACCTTCCAAGTGGAGAACTGATGGTGGAAAAATGGAGTCTGTTTATTTCAAGGGCTTTCCCCTTTATATAATGTAACAAAAATAACACTGTGCATGTGGGACCACATAAACAACTTGCTATTATTCATAGTTTGCCATCTACCTGGTATCACTCTTCTACCTGATATCACTCTGTTTCAATCTCAACACAGATTGTCACTGCCCCCTGACTTCTCAGGAAAGCTGAGAGCCCTTTGGGAATATGGGGAGCTGAACCAGACAGTGTTAGCAGGTTCCCTCTGGGCTAAAGGGTTTTATACCTTACCGAGGTTCCCCATTGACTGTGACCCTCTACAGACCAGAGAAGGATATATGGAGTCTTAAAAAAGAAAATGATTTTTTGAAAATTAGAATTGGACAAGGAAAATCTAGTGAAGTTGTAAAAGACAAATAACAAAACAAAGTATTAGAAAATGAAAAACAATAGAAGAGAATGTGAAACATCTTGTAAGAAAAATAACAGATTTGGAGAAGAGATCAAGAAGAGAAATTTGTGATAAAAAGAACTGTTGACACAATAATACAAGAAACAATCAAAGAAAATTATTCTGAAGTGATAGAACAAGAGAGGAAAGTAGAAACAGAACCATAAATAACTACCTCAAAGAAATCTGAAATATATAATCAAAAGAACTAGGCTTGTGGCCAAAATATTATATCCAACAAAATTTATTATAATATTGATTTAAAAAGTATGACATTCAATGAACTCTACAATTTTCAGGATTTCATTTAAAACAAACCTGAACTCAAGAGAAAATTTAACACCTAAAAGCTAACATCAAAGAAAAAATTTCAAGGTACTCAATAAGAACAAATGCTTATATTTTGCATGTGGAGATGTAACTACATGTGTAAGATTTACATCAGTAATTGAGTAGCCCAAAAGAAAAATTGGGGCAGAGCTGAGCATGATGTGACTCTACAAAAAGGAAAACCATATAGAAAAAGGTAAAAATAATAATTATGCTATTCGAATGAGGTTCAGAGGAAAAACCAACACAGGAATTAAATGGGGGAAGAGAACTGGTAGTTCTGAAAATCTACTCACATTGGGAATAGGTTAAATAGGGAACAATACATTCACATCTCTCTTTGTCTGTCTCTGTCTGTATCTTTATGTCTGTTTGTCTATCTCTCCACCTCCAAAATCTATTAAAAAACTGGGGAGAGAGGGAATAGGATAAGATGGGGTTAAAAGAGTGTTTCAATGTCTGTAGATTAATGAGAATAAGATAAAGAGGGAGGAAAAGAATAATAGGGGATAAGGGTGTTATCCATGGGTGAAAGGGTGTTAAGTAATAGCAACCTCAGGAATAGAACTAAAGTAGAAGAGTTAGCAGGGATAGGAAATAAGAGATATATACAAATACAGTAACAATGACCAGAAATAGAATTTATTAGGAAAAAAAAGGAGTGATCATTGATCGTAAAAATCATCGATCTCAGACAAAGTCAAACTTAAAGATTCAATTAAGAGAGAAATTTACATTATGCGTCAGCCATGTTAATACTGTTTTAGATGCATGTCTGTTTTATCTATATATGCATATATGTGTGTGTATGTATATATATGTATATGTATATGTATGGATGTGTTTTGTGATAAAAGAACCAAAAGAGAACTGTGATCTACAATAAAAGCTTTTATTATCTATATCTATATCTATATCTATATCTATATCTATATCTATATCTATATCTATATCTATATCTATATCTATATTTTTTTTAACACAAGCCACTGCAAAAAGGGGCAGATTTTCAGTTTTTCTTGAATGTATATTATTGGGGAGTAATATGGAAGACTACTCAATGTGTTCTAACTTCTGGATATCAGCAATTGAATTTGAGTTGAAAACACTTTCTGAAAATGACATTATGGATATGTGCATTTTGTTGAGGGACTAATGTGAGCTATCCATCACATGGTATAAATCAAACTTATTTCCGCAGCATGCATTTTGCAAAGGGGATTATAGAGGTAGTGGTTTGGTAGACTTCAACAGTAATCCAAATTTATATAGTTATTTTGACTCAGTAACATTTAGTGCTTTAAATCACAATGCTTGTCAAAAAGTGAATAATGTAAGTTAATTATTTTAAATCTTCAATATATTAGCATAGTAAACCTATGTTCATGAATTTGGTAATATATTTTAATTGAATTGTTTATGTAGATAACTTCCTAAAACATTTGCTTTGGGATCCTTATATGCTGCAGCTCTGTCCCTAAGTAAAATTTTCTAAATATCTTTTTTGTTCCCCTCATTCTTGGACTTAGATTGGTTCCAAGAAATCATAGAATCATGTAGATCATCTATCCATAGAAGGGACCAAGGGCATATCAAGTTTAATATCTTCATTTTCCAGATAAAAAACTGAGGTCCTGACAAGTTGTGACTTACCCAGTGTCACACAGTTACTAAGTGTCTGGTGGAAAGGTTCATACTCAGGTCTTCTTGAGTTTTAACATACTATCTGTAATCCTATCTATTTGCTTATGCACAGATTTCAAAGACCTAATTCTCTGCCTCCTTTTGGAGAGTTCTCAAGCTTTTTCAGACATTGTTTATGTAGCAGTCATATTTTGATTGGTAGTTTTTACTTTATTAATTTCTACACCAATGTTACTGGAACTTTTGAATTTTTCTAGCAGAAGAAACAGATAAAGAATTAACTACTTAGCTCTATCCAACTTAAGTGCCACATTGCTCATAAAAACCTACAACTTCCCTATCAGACTTCACAAAGTAACTCTCTAATCTGATCTGATTTTATTATTTTGTGCTAGAGAATGTGGCATATCCCCCTACTACATAGTAAACTATAGACTAACAGGGTCTATGATTTTTTAAAAATCTGGTAGATATTAGCCCCACACAATGTGCTTCATGTAATAAGGTTAGGGATACCTGTGATTCCATTGATATAGGGAAGTCTAAGTGAGACACTCTCTCAATCAGTGCAGGTCCAAACATTCTTTTCAATGTATATTCTTAGCAAATTGCTTAGAACACTGAGAGGTTAAATCAGTTCCCTGCAACCACAAAGCCTTAATGTGTCAGAGGAAGTAAGTGATGGTTCTGCTTCCAAGGACAGTTCTTTATCCACAGTATCTTCTTATCTCACACTATAATAGAAACTATAAATGTTTGTTGAATGGAGCTGAATTGAATGAGGCTTAAGAGTGAATAAAACATTTCATTAATAAAGTATTTCTAAGACTCACCTTAACATCTTGGCAAAAAGCATTTTTTCCTTCCTTTTGTCAATTTATTAACATTTTGTGCTATTGTCTTGAATTTTTCTTATTACATTCTTATCTGGTATGTTCGATTTGGTGATACATAAATTAGATATAAAGTTCATTTTATTCTTATATTACTAAAATTTTTCAACTTCAATTGATCTTCTGAAAAGTTGTTTTTACATTCAGATACTGATAATCTTTCTTTTATATAAATTCTTATTTATTTAAATCCTTTCTTTTTTTCCTCATTGTGTGGCAGATAGCTTACTTCAACAACAATAATGAATTAAAGAAAACTTTAGGATGGCTTTTTCATTCTGTACTTTTATAGCTTCTTTGATTACATAGGTTTTTTAATAATACTTAAGTATTTTTTTTTATTATTCCTGAAAGGAAACAAAAATTCATGTAGTCCTTCAATTATTATCCTCAAGCTTTCAAGAAGTCTTTTGATATTGCTGAAAATAATCACCATTGACCAAGTACAAGAGTGTGTATGTATGGTGGGCGATGCACATTATGATGACTAGACATTAAAATACAAATGTACTCATTGGCAACAACAGAGACCATAGAAGCTACAGTTTAGGGAGCAAACTAAGAAAAGGGAATCAGACTACTTGTCAGTGATTGCAAGGCTAGTACTAAGTACAACTGGCATTGACTAATAAACTTTATTGCCCATAGACTGTTTTGGGTCATGGTTGCAGGGTTAAGAGGAGAAAAAGCAGTCAGTTTCAAGGGGGAAAAGTGTTCTGATCAGAGTTCCAAGGCAAAAAGAAGTTCTAGCACTTGTGGCTGTAAAGGAGTTGGGATCTTCCTGGGTAAAGACCAGAGAACAGAACAGGAAAGCAGTGACCATACCACTATCCACATCACACCATCTTGGAAACATCAAAAGATAAACCAAAATTTAAAAATAAAAGATTGTTAAAAAACAAATAAATAAATTCGACATATTTTTAAAATACACAGAAGAAAATAAAAAAATCACAACACAACACAAACAAAAAGTTTTTTTTACTATTGTGTTAAATGCAATATGCTCTTAAAATTATTGTAGTTTAGTTTCATACATAGTGCAATTTTATACTCTTTTCTCTATATTGAAATGTTTATAGTTGTTGATGTTTATTCAATGCATAATAAAAAGAAAATTCAATTTAAAAATAAAATTAACCAATTATTACTTCTATTGTCACAATCTCCATGCAATCTTCTCTTCCCCTATGAAAAAGTCCCAGTTCCTTCAGCCAATGCTTTGATATAGTTATTCCCAGTTAGATCATGAAACATTGAAGTCCTATAAATGCACAGAGTCCATGACAGGGATGGAAACTTTTGCCTGTACAGTAATCAGGTAGGAGTTAATAGATAGTTGTGATCAATGTCTTGCCCAGGATGAGGTCAGAACTACAGTTTGAACAAATTAAACTCAAGAATCAGACAGAACCATTCTAAAACTAAAAAGACAGAGGTCTGAAGTGAAAGTAGGCTTCAGACTAGAACCCAAGCTCCTGGAGTCAACTATCAAAAAGTAAAATACACTATATCTCAGACTGTAATAGTTTAGCACAGAACAGATAATAGGGAGTTGAGATACAAACAATGTGATTACAATTTGCAGCACTCTGTGGTATTCCTAGGCCTGAAAAATGTCTCATACTGATCTTTTGTCAGTTCTGCTACTCCAAAATTTAATTTTAGGTATTATTTTAAAGTTGTTTGGAGGGGAATGGTGAGAAAATGCCATCGGGTTGCCTCTAATCTGCCATCCATTTTTTCTGTGTATTTTTTGAATGTTTTATTGAAACTTGTTTCTTCCTTTTAAATATATTTTCTTTCAGAACTTGGCAAATATCAATAAACATCAGTATTTCCATATTTAAAATACAGAAATAAGATTGTATTGCAAACTGTAACTCTCCCTTATATACATATTATTTTGAGATATGTATAAAATTTAACAGGACAATCCTAAGTTCAGACTGTTAATATCCTCTTCTTAATCTTAATATTGTGTCTTAGAATGTTTTATTGATGAATTGTTTTTCACATCCTTTTTTGGCATCATTATTACAATCCTTTCATTAATTTATTTTCAGCAAGCATGGATTTAGTGCTAAATACATGCCAAGCAGTATGATCATTCCCACTCATAAGTCTCTACCACTCCAATGCCCCATTCCTTTGTAACAAATAAATATAATCAAATAATTAACAAACTCATATATTGGTCATATCTGAAAGTGTGTGAACTATTTTGTACCATTAATTCATCACCTCATTGCCAAGAAATGAAATTATGCTTATTCATCAGTTCTCTAGAATAGTAATTAGTCATTGAATTGTTTAGGTGTCTTAGGTCTTTCAAAATTGTTTTCCCTTAATTATTGTAGTCATTGTAGAAATTATTTTCTTGGCTCTGTTCATTTTACTATGAATCTTGCAAGTCTTTCCAGGTTTTTCTGAATATATCCTTTTCATCATTTCTTAAATAATATTTTATTGAATTCATATATCATAATGGGTTCAGCCATTCCTGACTTAAAGGACACTTATTTTGTTTACAATTTTTTTTGTTAAAACAAATAACTCTGTTATATTTTTGTTTCTAGGAGTACTGTACCATTCTATTTGACATCTTTGTGATAAAATGTTCATGTATAAAGACTCATGTGGAAAATGGATCATATTTGTTCTACTTTATCCCCCAAAGCAGAACCAGAAGCAATTCATCAGAGGTTACAAGGGATGTTTATGGCTGGCTAAAGGAAGTTCTTCACAATTAAAAGCATTCTAAAGTGGAATGGGATGTTCAGCTGGTAGGGTGTGTCTCAGGAGAGATTTTTCAGTGAATGCTGGAGGACCAGTTTGTAGAGGTGTTAGATGGATTTTTTTTCACATCCTGCTTGTCCTATAAGAATTATGAATTTCCTTACAACTTTGATTCTGATTTTTATTTTTTGTCTTAGTTGTACTAATTAATGAGTAGTTGAAATCAACAACAGTGTATTTGGATAAGTATAGTTGAAAAAGTTCAACAGTGTAGTTGAAAAATCAAGAAAGAGCTAAATGTATATAACAATAATTTTTGCCATTGAGCCCTGCTGATTTCTTGAACTTAGGAGTTCTGAACTGGTAAACTGATTAGATGTCTGCACTAAATTCAGCATCGGGGAAAAAAATCACATCATAGAATGATCTTGGAGTTAATGGCCAACAAGTTTTCAAAGGAGGGGTGAACTATTGAGGTTGGGAATTGAAGCAAATTAAGTGTTCATCACTTGGATTGGACCTCATAACAGTCCTAAAAAATATACATTAGGGGAGAGTCAGACTAAAAAGAAAACTTGGTTGTTACAACTTCTCTGGATTTCAGAATCTCATTTTCAAAGTGAGATAGTTGGGTCAGATAATTAAAGTATCATAGGATTATGGATTGAGAGTCTGCATGGACCTTAGATATCTAATTCAACCTCTTCATTTATACATGAGGAAGAGCAAGAGAGGATAAGTGAATTGTCCCACATAATAAGTAGTAAAATAGGGATATAGACTCTGGATCTCTGATTCCAAATACAGTATTTTCCACTATATTATGCTACTCTAAGGCCTTTTTCAGAACCAAGATGCTATGAATTCTTGAAATCAGAAGCAATAATCTGATATATCTTTGAATATATAGCACCCAGAAATACCTTACATAAACATCCCTCTATAAAGGACCTATGATTTCACCACAAGGGGAAGTTTCTCTGTAGAAACTACCTATACTAATTCACATTAGCAATCTGTCTACAACTTTTGTATAGGTATAGGGAGTATAGTATCAGGAGCATATAGAATATATATATATATATATATATGTTAGAAACATAGAATTGTCTTTCTAATTCCATTATATAACATTATTTTCACTTAGTACATTCATTATACATCTTTGTAAAATTTTACTGAAATCTAATTTGAGTATAGTTAGTCAAACATGAGGATGGCAAATAGAAAGAAGGGAAAGCTGATGATGTCACCTTTCCTTTAGCTGTTATCCAGGTGTATTTGCCTAATGGAACATGGGATTCTGACTATATAGGAAGCACAAGGCCTTCCTCTGCTGGCCTTCTTGGGCCATTTTTATGATATTTGGCCTCTACTCAAGGTCTGGGTAGATAATGTGACCTGTCCTTTGTGTATTACTGAATCATTGTGCTGTTGATTTTCTGTTTGTTTATTTTTCCCACAAACCAATTCCTCACACTAATGAAAAAGATAATTTGCTATGGAATAGTTGAAGTAGTAAGTAGAACATAAAGATGATAATCAGGCCAAATGTGGTTTTTATTGTCAAAACATCACTTGGAAGTCAGCAAGAACAATCAATTTGTGAGGCCATATGTAAGAGGCCCCATTGCCCTGCCCCAGGTTTGCTAAACCAAGTAAGTTCTCATTCTAGCCCATTAAAGACTTTTCCAAAAAAGCATAAACCTATTACCAAATGATGGCCCATTCTCCTAACATTAGTATCTCTTCCCTAAAATTACCTTGAAAGATATTTATGTGTCTATAACATAATACTTCTTTGTTTATATATTGTCTTATCTCCATTCATAGAATATAAGGTCCTGTAGATAACTCTCAGGTAAGGAAATTGTCTATCAGTGGAGGTTAACTCCTTAGTTGTTTATAGTCAGGGAGAGTTATCTAGACCTAGAGAAATTGTGACTTGCCCTGGTCAAACAGGTGGTCTCATATATGGTAATAGAACTCAGATTTTCTAGCTTTGTGGCCAGCTTTCTCTATTTGTTATGCTATTCTGTAAAGGGCTGAGACTCTGAATAGGTGCACTTGAATCAGATAACCAAGCACTTAAGGCTAATTACCCATTGGACAATAACTCTATTAGCTTGTTTGGAATTTCTCTTCTCACAGTTAATGCTAGCTCAATGCTTGGAATTAAGAGAATTGTAGATAAGGATTAGAGGGTGGAGTGAAATGAGCCACTCATTTTGGAGGAGGATGTGGAGAAGGGAGGTTGGTGGAGAGCTTGTGACAGTTTTGTCCATCTCCTTCACTTCTCCCCCTAAAGACCAAGGACTTTTGCTTATCCTGACTTGGCTGATCTGAGGCTTTCAGAGGAGCTATTCTGCCTTAAAAGTCCTCCAAGGCAAGGAACTATTTCATTTTTTTCTTTGTATTCCAGTGCATAGGACAGTACTTGGCATATATTATTCAACAAATGCTCATTTGCTTGTTTAGTAGATAATAGAATGCTGGATCTGGAATGAGAAGAGTTGGAAACAAAATCTTGCTTTCAATATATACTATATGTGAGATTTATGACTACTTATTTTACTTCTATGGGTTTTTGATTCTGTAAAATAAAAGAGTTAGACTAAACGTTTTCTAAGATTTCTTCCAACTTCAGATAAAAAATGAGATCAATTACAAGATAGTTGTTCTTTCAGCTTTTTCCAAGTCCTTCTTTCCCCTATTCTTCTATTGCATCTGATGGTTGGTTCAAGTAATTCTGCCTTGCTTCCCAATACACCTCTTTTCTTTAGTAACCAACAATGAAATCCCTGTAGTACTGTGTTGCTCCACTTTGCTTACTGAAGTGTAATTATCAAAAGTGAAAGTATTTACATCTTCTTCATTCATTATGCATTGCTGAGAAGACAGGGAAAAGGTCTTAAAAGCACTAATGTCATGTTTTTTCAAGCAGAACCTTTGAGAAGCCATGGGACTGTCCTCAGGGATATACAGTCCCACATGATTAGTTCTTCCCTTTACTGATTTTAAAAGATAATTTTTCAATTATTCATTAAGAGGTAGGTGAGAAAAAATTATCAGCAGTCATCAATCTTATATAGATTGGTGACAGCTTCCACTACTGTGTGGTACGGAAATGGTGAGGGGTCACCATTTAATAAAAAAAGCTGGAGAGAGCTCTAGAGAAAAGCAAAGTTTATTTTACATTCTTGCAAGAAGGGCATCCCATCCTTCCAGCAGACAATGGAAGAGAGGAAGCGCCTCCTGTGGGCAGGACAGCCCCTTTAATCCCTAATGCAAAACACCCCCTCCCACCACTGACCCTCATCCTCATTGGCTGAGAGTCTTACATTCTAAACGCAAGATCTACCCACAAATTGAACTTGACCAATAAGTACATAGTTGCCCATATTTGGCTGAAATAGGGAGGAGATGATATTATGGGAGGGGAACGCAATTATGCCTTTGACTCGATCTTCAGAGTCCTTCAGGCCTACTCAAACTCTGAAGTAGATGAAGCCTTACTCGATTTTCACAGCTGTCTTGAAAGATCTCACCTCATCTCATTCAGTCCCTCCTCTTATTTTGTACACTGAGATCTCTTCAAATTTTTGTAACATAATTTCACATTCCCTATGAATTCCTCACTTCCTTCTGGTTCCTGTTGGCCTTGGGCCACTGGTTCCATCATTGCCCTTTTAACAACATCCATCTAACAGACCCTTCAGCTTTCTTTTCCAACCTGATCTTTCCAGATAATGATTTTGGACAATTCTGGTTATTAATCTGATCAAACAAGGGATGCAGAAAGGGAGTAATATAACACCACTAAGGGCTATAAGGCCAAGCCAAAGGAGCTGCTTCCACCAGCTTCCCAAACCAGGACCGCCAAGAAGTATTGAACAGTGAGGTCCAAGTCTGTACAGGAGCATGAGCAAGTTTCCTAATGTTCTTAGTGATTTCTCTTAGTAGATTTCCATGTCATTTGGCCTTGGTCCAATATAACAAATCCCTGTCCAATTAAGAGGTAGGTGAGTATAGGCAGTTAAACCACAGATCCAATAATGACCCTTAAGAGCAGGTTGTTCCCTTGAAAATATGTAAAAGGGTCTCTCATCCCTAGGGGTCCCCCCCCCACAAAGATGACATAATGACAACTACAATTGGCAGCTGGCCACTGATCTATTAGGTTAAAGGTACTCCAAAATGTGGGATACAGAGTCCCATGTTTCCCAGGTGTCCCTGGGGTGACATTGTACCAACCCCATTGATAACTGTACCCAATGTATATGTTCCCTTTGAGATCCGTTACTAAGGACCCAGGCTGGGCTTAAGGGGACAGACAGGTAGCCATGGCCAATAATTTGATAAGTTAAAAGTTCTCCCTATATTCTGCATGAGCAGGAGGAACTAGTTCTCATCTTTGGAAAGTAAAAGTCTGGTTTCTATGGCTATCATGAGGAAATAGGTAAACCCAAAGCTCAGGGAAAGCCCCATGAGGTTCAACTATTATAACACTGTGAAATTAAGGTGAAATTCCCAAGTGAAAATATATCAGCTTCTAAACAGGCAAAGAGATCCAAAGTAAGAAAAGAAAAGTCACACAGTTTCAATGCACTGGATTCAGAATCAGTGTTCCCATTCAGTGGAGGTCCCCTCCTCTTATGTAATTTGAGATTTCCCCTGTCTTCAACTGTCCACTCCGATAAAGACGCGCCACAGGTCCTTTTGTCCTGGTGGGTGTCCAGCCTCATTCCTGGGTGCGAATCGCAGTGTCTGAGGTCAGGGCCACCTGGTAGGGTCTGTCCCAGCACAGAGTCAGCTTCTGTCCTTCCAGGAATGGAATCTCCAACCTGAATTCTATGAACAGGGAAACCTAGAGGAGGAGTCTGAGCTATTAACCCTTTTTTTTTTTGAAGTTCTTGCAAATGTTTTAGCAATGATTTAACATATCTCTTAACAAATAAATCCTTTGTCTCTAAAATAGGCTCCCAGTCTCCCTCATGATAAGCCTGGAAAGGATGACCGTACAATAATTCATAAGGTGAAAGCCCATTATCTCTACGTGGCTTGGTTCAGATTCTAACCCGAGCGAGAGGAAGGCATTTCGTCCAAGGTAATTGGGTCTCTAAAGATAACTTAGTCAGCTGCTGTTTTATTTCTTGGTTCATCCTTTCTACTTTCCCAGAAGAGGGAGGATGCCAAGGGGTATGGAGATCCCAAGTGATTTCTAAGGCCCCAATCAGATTCTGCAATACCTGAGCAAAAAATGTGTTCCCTGATCCGAGTCTATCCTCTCCACCATTCCATATCTGGGAATAATTTGTTCTAATAAGACCTTACTTACTCTTGAGGCAGTTGCTCGGCCTGAGGGGAATGCCTCCACCCATGAGGTCAGATGGTCCACTATGACCAGCAAGTATTTGAGGCGACCCTGGTGACAGCTCAGTAAAATCTACCTGGATGCTTTGGAATGGTCTAATTCCAGGAAGTCATCCCCCTTTTGGGAGCTGGCATTGAGCAGCCTTGTCAGTCCTTCAACAAATGAAACCGTCCACCAGGTGTCGGGCCATAGTATATGGGCCGGGGGAAACATACCTTGTCAACACAGCATCACAAAGGTTTTGGACATCCCATTGACTGTCCTGGTGCAGTTGCTGAAGGACCTGCCTCATACTTGCTTTGGTCAGTACCTCTCTGCCATCAGGTAAGAGCCATCGTCCTTCCAAGTTCTCAACTGCTCCGAGAGTTGAGGCCTTCTCTTTTCCTTCTGAGTAAAACTGGGAGAGGGTAGACTAGGGGGAAGTACAGGTATCAAGGCCATTATATGAGAAATACCCTGGTCTCCAGCTCCCTTGGCCTCCTCATCTGCTAATCTATTTCCCTTTACCTCAAAAGAACTTCCCATCTCATGTCCCTTTACATGTATTACTGCTACATTCCAGAATGTTTTCCAATCCCCCTTTTCTCCCAAATCCATGCATCATACCCCAGGCATATCTCAAATCAGTGTATGGTTTGAGCTGACCAATGGGCAGGTAGACTGCCCTTGGTAACAGTGGAAGTTCTAGCAAACCCATTTCTCTTTTTCCCATTTACCATCCTAGAAGAACCATACATAAATTCTAAACAAATATTTATCATAATCTTATGTTGATAACAATAAGGAATTTGTCCCAATAAATTCATATCCAAGAAGATCTTTCATAAGTGAACATTATTCATACAAATCAGTTTGTTTTTAAAAATACCCTATGCAAATACAATCATATACAGAATGTCTAATTCCACACAAGAGAATTCAAGAAGTCTTGATAAGAGATTCCCATTAACTTGTAATGGGAGAGACATTCTGCTATTCTGAAACATAAAGTCTTATCAAGTATTCTGATAAAGAGACAGGGGCGGGGTTTTGCAGAACTAAGAGGCAGGGAAACTGAGGCAGGACTGAGTCAGGATAATTAGGGAAACTGAGTCAGGACAATAATAAACCAGACTAAAACTAGAAAATGCAAGGACTTGTGGCAAGGACCAGTTTCTCCCCCCAAACCCCATAATTATTAGCATAGTTTACAATTTGGCCTAAACTGAAATAAGACATCAGTTTTTTCCCAATTTCCTGACCAGTTGAAATCTCAGTTTCCTTCCCCCCAACTGTTTACAGAAATTTTCAGATTATACATAACAGACTAGTAAATTTCCTGAAATAGCAATAGACAGTTTCATACAGCAATAGTTCTGTTCTCCAGAAGACAAAAAGGAAGCAGGATTAAGATTATGATCTTGGGTAATTATAGATCATCCTTTTATAATAGTAGTTCAACATTCTGGAATCTGTGAGCCATCTCCCAGCCCTCTGATTTAAAATTGTTCTAACTTGAATACCCCTTCATTTCATTTTCTCTGCATATTTAATAGGGGATTGTTTGAGTGTCAAAAGTTCTTTCCATATAGCCCCTCCCCATGATCACACTAAACATGAAAGACACATCTGAAGATAATATAGCTCTATAGTCAGGAGTCTAGGATTGGGGTTCCAGAGATTGCCAGCTTTGCCTCAAGGCTTCAGGTGAATCTAGTTCTCAAGAATCACAGCAAAGACTCATCCTAGAAAGTTCACAGATTATACAGTTTATCTTTCATCTCTAAGTAGATGCTTCTAGGTTTAACATTACACAGATTATTGCCTTCAAAATATTCAATACAAAGAAAAATTCTAAATCACATATGTTGTCCATCCTATTCCCACAGAAAAGAAATTTTCAGGTCTTTCAGAGTTAACATTCATACTCTCTTCATTCTGAAAAAGATTAAATTTTTGCAAATAACTCTATCAAATTATCAGATCAGATTAAAATAATCTTTAAACAAGGAGACTATTATGCATATAAATAAACATTAAATAATTTGCTTTAGTCAGATGAGATCTTAGTAGAAATGAATTGCTTTCAGAATAAGCTATGGCTTATATCTAGGCACAGGTTATGAAACAAAGGAATATATGACTGAAACAATATGTATTTATGTGTTAGAAAATGTATACATGTGTTAAAGAATGTATATTGATTTTGAGGAAGTCATGCTAAGAAAAATGTGTCTTGAGTGAGAAACTTACTGTTTTAGGAAAACCAATAGTTCAGACTTAGAAATGTTGTGATGTTAAATAAGACCTCTATAAAAATATTTTAATGTGTAGATCTCCTCCTTTCCATTCAGATTACAAGATGTTTACAAAAAGAAGTCAAATAGAGGATTTTTGCTCTTTGGTAGGGAGGAACCCACACAGTCTTTATTGGTACATAAAAAGAATAAAACTGGTGCTGCTAAGATGCAGAAGTGGTATATCAAATAATTATCTCATTAAATCATGTGAGAAAGGTTGAAGTTATGTATTATGAACAATGAATTTTTCTAGATGCTTCATAAATACTTGTCACATGAAGAATAACCTCCAAAAATATTTAGGCTACCTAGGGAGTGGTAAATAATTTATGTTGCAGGCACAATAGAGTTTAGAATTTTTCCCACACCATGTGTATCCTGATGAAATAGTTCTGTTTGTACCAAAGCTTTAGGAAATGAGGTTGGTTCATGTTTAGAAACTTGAGGATTCAGGTCCGATAAGGAGGAATGAAAATCTTTAGGCAAGCAATAGATTGGTAGTTTTGGGAACTAGTAGTAGTGTTGGAAAGTTTCCCATGATAGTTGAGGTTTCTCTAGTTGGGAGTTAGATTGTGCCTCTTAGTCAGCTACCATGACTGTGCTTTCATTCAATCTAGTGCTTAAAGCAGAAGTTTTGCAATCCATACTTTGAAAAAATTATTTAAGATTTTGTTTTTTCACAGTTAGATGTAAAAACAATCTTTAACATTCATTTTTAAAACTTTGATATCAAAATTCTCTCCCTTCCTACCTCCCCATGTCCTACCCTTTAATGAGAAGTCAAACTATTTAATAAAGGTTATACATGTAGTTATACAAAACATTTCCATATTAGTCATGTGAAAAAAAATAGATCAAAAAAGTAGTCTCAAGAAAAATAAATAAAGAAAAAAGTATTCTTCAATTTGTATTCAGATACTATAATTTTTTCCTTTGGATGATGGGATAGCATTTTTCATCATAAGTCCTTAAAAATTGTCTTGAATCATTGTATTGCTGAGAATAGCTAAATCATTAACAGCTGATCATCTTACAATATATTGTTATTGTATACATAGTGCATTTGCTTTGCAACAGCACATGGAAGCTTTTCCAGGTTTTTCTAAGAGCATCCTGCTCATCATTTCTTATAATAATAAAATAATATCCCATTATAATCATACAACACGCTTTGTTCAACAATTGCCTAATTGATGCCATCAGAAAATATCTTCTATAAATATTTTTTGTATATCTAAACCTTTTTTCCTTTTTAAAATCTCTTTTGAAATATAGACTTAGTAGTGATATTGTTAGGTCAAGGATTATATATGATTTTATAACCCTTTGGGTTATAAATTGCCCTATAAAATGGTTAAATCAGTTCACAACTCTACACAATTCATTCATGTCTCATTTCCCCTATACACCCTTCATAATTTGTAATTTTTCTTTTCTTCCCTATTAGCCAATCTAATAGGTATGAAGTAGTACCTCAGAATTATTGTAATTTGCATTTCTCTAGTCAGTAGTTAATTAAAACATTTTTATGTGATTTTAAATAGCATTGATTACTTCACCTGAAAATATCTTTTTATCTTTTGATTGTCAATATCTTTTGATCATTTATCAGTTAGGGAATACCTTTTATTTTCACAAATTTGATTCAGTTCTCTCTCTCTCTCAGTGTATATATATATATATATATATATATATATATATATATATATATATATATATATATATATTTGAGAAATGAAACCTTTATCAGAGAAACTTGCTTCAATTATTATTTTACACAATTATTATTGCTAATTGTATTTCTTTTCATTCTATTCTCCATTTCTATTTATTCTACTCTTTCTCTTCTTTCATCTTGTCTCTCCTCAAAAGTTCTCCTCTCCAATATGTTCTCCCTTCTATCATCCCCCTTCTCTTATACTTCTTTGTACATATTGTGTATATTATTCTGAATTTGAACCAATTTTGTTGACCATCATTCTTTAGAGTTAGATTATTTAATTTACAATTGTTTTTTAGTCTATCTTTCTCTGGCCTTTTATTGAGTATAATTTTTACTGCATCATGGTCTGAAAGGAAACATTTACTATTTCTGCCTTTCTGCATTTGATTGGGAAGTTTTTATGCCCTAATATATACTCAATATTTTTGTGCTGAGAAAAAGGTATATATCTTTCTGTTCCCATTAGATTTTCTCCAGAGGTCTATCATATCTAAGTTTTGTATTATTCTATTAACCTCCCTATTTTTCTTCTTGGTTTATTTATTTTTTGGTTAGATTAATTGCAAGAGAGGGAAGTTCAGGTTCCCCATTAATGGAGTGGGGAATCTATGCTATCTATTTCTTTCTATTCTCTAAGAATTTGTATGGACTTCCAGAGGTGGAGTCAAGATAGAGGAGTGAAGTCTGAAAACTGCTCAAGCTTTCAGTTTCCCTAGAAAACCACATGAAACAAAGACTCTGAACAGAGTCTGATGGAATGAAACCACTCTCCAGCTTAAGATAGATTGGAAAAACTTCAAATAAAAGTCAGTTTCACTGGGGTGAAAAAGGTGTTTAGCCTACCTTAGGAAAAGTTTGGAAAAGCCAGTGAGGGGAGTCTTAAAGACAACAGATTAGCAATTGAGACCCTTGGTCCTGATTTAGTAAGGGAGCACTTCAGTGGGGCAATCTTCAGTCCCAGATCAGAAGACAAATTCTGGGAAATCAAGGTGTTGCTGGCAAGAACAGACAAAACTCTCCTCTGCAAGCACAAGGGGCCTGAGCTTAAAGCCAAAGCTCAGAGCTGCACAGAAAGCTTGTAACAGCATCTGCCCCCTTTACCCTAGGAGTAGAGTTCCATAAAAGAGGAAATACAAAAAAGAAAAGAAAAGAAAATTATCAAGAAACAGAAATTAACCCTAACCCTTTCCCCCAGTATATTCTCTTACTCCTTAATTTTATTTTTATTTTTTAAGATGTCATCCATTCTAGGTGGCTCCAGAGGGGCCAGAAAGGTGGCTCCAGAGGAGAAAGTGAGGCTGATGATTTTGCATACCCTCCCTCACTTAAATCCATTTCATTTGTATGTCATGGCATCACCTTCCTGCTGTCATGTACTCTTCAAATATGAAGGACAAACAAAAACAACATTAAGTCCCTTACAATTTCTCTTTCCTATTTCCCTTTTTCAGATTTTTCTTGAGTCTTGTATTTGAAAGTCAAGTTTTTTATTCACTTCTGATCTTTTCATCAAGAATGCTTGGAAGTCCTCTATTTTGTGTTCATTATTTTTGTTCTACAGGACCATACTCAGTTTTGCTGACTAAGTGATTCTTGATTGTAATCTTAGCTCCTTAGCCCTCTGTAATACCATATTCCAAGCCCGTCTGATCCTTTAATGTAGAAGCTGCTAAATTTTCTATCATTCTGATTGATCTTTGGCAGTTCAGTGATTTCTTTCTGGCTACTTACAATATTTTCTCCTTAACCTGAGAGCTTTTCAATTTGGCTATAATATTCCTGAGAGTTTTCATTTTGGTAAGTCTTTCGGGAGATGATCAATGGATTCTTTAAATTTCTATTTTACCCTTTAGTTCTAGGACAGTTTCCTTGATTTCTTTTAAAAAATTCCAGATTTGTTGAAAGATGATGTCTAGGTTCTGTTTTTGATCATGGCTTTCAGGTAGTCCAATAATTTTAAAATCATCTCTCCCATTTATTCTTCAGATCAGTTGTTTTTCCCAGAGATATTTCACATTGTTTTCTATGTTTTCATTCTTTTGGTTTTGTTTTATTGTTTCTTGATTTCTTATAAAATCATTAGCTTTAATTTGCTCAATTCTAATTTTTAAGGAATAATTGTCTTCCATGATCTTTTGTAATTCCTTTTTCATTGGGCTAATTCTACTTTGTAAGGAGTTTTTTCTTCAGTGAATTTTTGTGCCTCTTTCCATTTGAATAATTCTGCTTTTTAAGATATTCTTTTCCTCATTGGCTTTTTCTACCTCTTTTAAAATAGAGCCTCGTTTATTTTTTAAGATGTTATTTTCTTCAGTATTTTTTGTCTCCTTTACCAAGGTGTTGATTTGTTTTTCATGATTTTCTTGTAGCACTATCATTTCTTTTCCTAACTTTTATTCTCTCTTACTTGATTTTCAAAATCTTTTTTGAGCTTTCCCATGGCCTGAGACAAATTTATAATTTTCTTGGATTCTTTGGATGTAGGAACTTTGAATTTGCTATCTTCTTCTGACTGTGTGTTTTGATCTTTGTCACCATAGCAACTTTTTGTAGTCAGGATTTTTTCTATGGTTTGCTGATTTATCCAGCCAATTTCAAAATTCTGGTGAACATGGTTCTTTTCAACAATGAGGTGATCCAGGCCAATTTTAATAGCATTGTGATGGAGAAAGCCATCTGTATCCAGAAAGAGGACTGTGGGGACTCAATGTGGATCACAACATACTTTTTTTTTTTTTTTGCTGTTATTTGCTTGTTTTTTTTTTTTTAATCATTTTCCCCTCTTTTTAATCTGATTTTTCTTGTGTAGCATGATAAATATGGAAATATGTATAGAAGAATTGTACATGTTTAACATGTATTCAATTGCTTTCTTTTTGAGGAAAGAGTGGGGAAAGGGAGGGAGACAAATTTGGAACACAAGTTTTGCAAGTGTGAATGCTGAAAACTATTTTTACATGTATTTTGAAAATTAAAAACTATTATTTAAAATAAACAAAAGAAAACAAAAGCAAAAAATGGATCAGGATCTCAAGAAGATTAAACTTCTGAGGAGGGAGTGGAAAGGAGATACTATATAACTATGCATTTAAATTCAGAAAAAAAAGGAAAATGAATGCATATGAAAGGATTCTCTGAAGATGATGGATAGGTCAGAAAATTCCAAACTCTCCATATTTCTCCTACAAAAAAGATGCTTCATGGAAAATAAGAATTGGGACTGAACAATGGTCTTCCTGGGACAATCCAAAAAGATCTGTAGAGAGAAGGAGGTTTGGCCTGAATGAAGTATAAACACCTTCAGGGTAGTTCTGCTGAAACAACAAGTACAAATTCTGAGGTTAACTGGGTTGTGAAGTAGCTTTGGCCTCAGGCAGTGTTGGGAATAGGGTCTCTGGTTGGGGAAGATTGAGGTAATCTCTGCTGATACAGAACATCAGGCTCAGGTGTGCTGTTGAGACATAATCTTGAGTGAAAAGGAAGAAGTATCCAATGGGTGAATGGAGAAGCAGTGGGGCAGGAATGCTGCTGAAGGAAGATGGAGTTCTTAGTTTTGGGTTGCAGGCCAGAGGGGATAACTGAAGGAGGATCTGTGGCCAGAAGCACCATTACCTCTCCCTCTCTATAGGACTACAGATGATTATACTAAGAAGCTCATATTTAAAAAAAAAGAGAGCAGAAAAAGGAGTAAAAACCCAACCATGGAAATTTTGTATGGAGATAGGGAAGACCAAGGTTCATCTTCAGAGGAGAATAGTGAAGTAAAAAACAAACTTCTGCCACCCCAAAGAGTAATATCAAATGGCCACCTGGCAAAAAAAGAGTTTACAAAAGAACTAAAGAAAAGCTTTTTAAAAAGTAGGTGAGAAAAATTAAGGAAAAATTAAAAAACAACAAGAAAAACAAGATTCTGAAAAGAAAGTCAGCCAAGTAGAAAAGGGGATCCAGAGCCTTAAGGAAGAAAATGACTCTTTCAAAATTAGAATTGGGTAAGAGAAAATCAGAGAAGTTACAAGAGACCAATAAATAATAAAGCAAAAGATAAAGATTGAAAAACAATAGAAGAGAATGCGAGATATTTGATGAGAAAAACAACAGATCTAGAAAACATATCAAGAAGAGTAAACACAAAAATTATTGGCTACAATACAAAAATCTAGATGCAATAATAAAATAAATGATTTAAGAAAATTGTCCTGAAGTGTTAGAACAAGAAAGGAAAGTGGAAATAGGAAAAATTCCACTGATCCCTACCTGAAAGAAATCCTATGAGGAAAACTTTCATTGCTAAATTTGAAAATTCTCAGGTCAAAGACAAAATTTTAAAAGCAACAACAAACCAAACAATTCAAATATACTGAAGCCACATTAGAAGCACGAGAGACCTATCATAATAATAAAAGACTGCAGATCTTGGAATACTATATATTTAAGTTCAAAAGAACTATGGTTGTGGCCAGAAATATAATATCCAGGATATTCAAGGAATTACCAGACTTTTAAATGTTTTCTTGCAAAAAAACTTGATCTTAATAGAAAATTTGGCATATAAGAGCAAAGAGAACTATAAGACATCAAAGACTAATTTTTAGTGACTTGTTAAGGACAAACTATGTTTTATACATGGAAATATAAACCATATATCTAAAATTATTATTAGTGATTGGGTAGTTCAAAAGAAAAATTGAGGTAGAGCTGAATATGATGTGATTCTAAAAAACCCATATAGGAAAGTTTAAAAAAAACTAAACAAAGAGAAAATGTAGTTATTAAACGAAAAGTGTTATATGAATGAGATATGAGAATAAGAACTGACACAATAGAATTAAATAGGAGAGGAGAGTTGGTAGTTCTGAAATCCTATTCATATTGGGAATGGGTTAAAGAAGTAATGCTATATCTATATCTATATCTATCTATACATATCTATCTATCTATATATAAAACTCTCAAATTATATAAAATAATAAGGAGGGGAGGGTATAGGATAACTTGAGCTATAGAATGGGATAAAGGTGTCTAGATTAATGGTAATGGGATAAAGAGGGAGGGAAAAGATCAAAGGAGAGGATAAGGGAAGGATCTTGCAGAGAGAAGGTTGCATAATAGCAAGACATGCTATCTGGTAGAAGTAAAATAGAAAAGCCAGCAAGGATAGGTAAGATGAGATACAGAAAAACACAACAAAAATAATCAAAAGTAGAATTTAATAGAAAAAATCAGGGGTAGTAAACATTGATCTTAGACAAAAGTTAAAGTTAAAATAGAGCTGAGTATGATGTGACTCTAAAAAGCAAATCCATGTAGGAAAGTTTAAAAGAATAGAAAACAGAAAAGTCATCAAGGATAGGAAAAATGAGATTGAATCTCAAAAGAGAAAAATAGGAAACTACATTATATGTCAGCCACATTGATTTTATTTTAGAGTAATCAAAACAATTGGATAGTATAAGGTTGAAATATTACTATGCCATAAAAAATGATGAGTTGATGAATTCAGAAAAATATGGAAAAAACTTGAATTTAAGGAGGATTATGTTATTCACTTTTGAAGAAACAGATAAGCATAATACAATCTTACATAGATGTATATTAATGGTTATATGCATATATGTATATGATTATTATTATTATTTTCATATATGTATGTGTACACATGTGCATTATTGCACATATATGTTTATATGTGTGTATATGTTTATGTAGTTTATCTGTACATAAATATATATGTGCTTAACAGTAGCCCACTTGGGGATGTAGGGAAGAGGAAAGGGGAAACAAAGAAAAGATGGACAATAGGTTCTATTATATGTGTTTTCCCTAAATGGAAATTTGTTACATATTACATTGTTACATATCTTCTCTTATGCTCTGCTGTGCACATATGCTTTTTTTCTTTTTTTTTCCTATTTTGTATTTGTTTTAAATAAATAAATACATTTAAAATACATACTAATTTAGAGAAATAGGGCACTAATAGCTGACAAGATTAGAAAAAGTTTGACACAAAAAGAAGTGCTAAGTTGATTCTTGAAGGACTTAAGGGATTTTCTAAGTCAGAGATAAGAAAATACATTCCAAGACAGGAGAAAGCCAGTGCAAGGATGAAGAAATGTAGTACTGTGTGTAGCAAATAGTATGAAGGCTAATTCACTAAATTGTAGAGTAAAGATAATGGTTTCATTTAATGAGGTTAATATGGTGACTTGGGGTCAGATTATGGAGACCTTTAAAATCCAAAGAGATGTTTATATTTTATCTTGGAGGTGGTAGGGAGCCATAGGTTATTATTATTAATAATAGCTAACTTTATAGAATACTTGAAAATTTAAAAAATATTTTATAATTATTATCCATTTTTTCTTTACTGAATATGACCAGATACAGAAAGTTTAAGTGACTTAATCATAGCAACAGAATGAGGAAGTGTCTAAAAGTAGATAGGAATTCAGGCTTTCTTAACACCTGCTCTAGTGCTCTACTCACTGTAAAACCTAGGTGTGTAAGTAGGGCATTGACACAATCAGATCTGTGCTTAAGAAAAATCACTTTGGTAGGTATATGGAGGATATTTTTATAGTGGGAAGAGATAAAATAGGGAGTTCCATTTGGAGGTCATTGAATAGTCTAGAAGAAAGGAGATCTGAGGGTAAAATATATAGTATTTGAGTATTAAGAAGAAACATGTAAAAGATAGGATAAAAATAGCAAAATTTTATCATTGATTAGTTAGGCATTTAATAAGACTGGTTTTATTCTTATTAGTGAGTCAATTATGTAATTCAAAAAGGAAGGCTAATAAAATGAAAAAGGCAAGGACTTTAGAGTCTGAGAAACTGGGTTCAAATCCTGCCACTATTTCTGGTAACCCTGAGCATGTCAAAAATCTATGGCCCTCACTTTTCTATTTTCAAAATAATTTTAAAAAACCTTTGAAGCTTCTTCCTGCTTTAAATTTATGAATCTATTGTTTAAAGAACTTCAAAGAGGCAAACACTCTTCAAATATCCCTTCACTATTATCTCAAGTAATGTCACCATTAGAATTGTATTTCTTTGAGTTAATATGTATTTTGTTGGTCTTTGTTATTCTAGTTTCTCTCCACATATAGAAATTGTTAAAGTATTTGGCATGGCTATTACAAATTGCCTGGATCTTCTCTATAGGCTAAGAAAACCTAATTTTTTTTAGCTGATACTACTATGGCAACAACCTGGGTTTGCTCTTTTGGATGACAGCTATGCTTGACTGTCAATGCCCTTCCTCAAATGTTGTAGTCTGAACTGAATACAAAAATTTAAACTATTATTTCACTAGACAATGGTATAACATTGGAGATAAAATGCCTTTTTTTTTTAACATTTAAAATTATTTTTATTATTCCTGGTTTGAAATTGCATTTTGTCCAGATTGAAGGCAGAACACTGAAGTAAAGCTTGGATTGTGTTTAAAAACTCCCCAAAGCAAAAAACCACTCTTTGTAGTGTCTTTTGGTCATCTATCTATCTTGGACATTATAAGAGGTAAGCCATGGAATTCAACTAGTCATCTTAGGAGGCAAACAGAATTTATAGTAAAGTTTATAGCATTTAACATTTTCCCATTTCCATGCCTTTTACATCTGTTCTCTATATCACAATACTTGGACATCTAAGAAGCTGGATATAAGGCAGAGCCATCACAGTTTAAAGCACCTTTGACTCCTTTTATTCTTCTTTCCCGTAACTGGGGTTGTACCAGAAATCACCAAGCATGGCCAGGTAAGAAGAACTTATTGCTAGGGGATCCTTAGTTTTTTACCTTTTCTCTTACTTCAACCACTTGAGTGCTTAAAGAGTTTGAATAATATGGAATTTAACAAGTCCATTCCTTCTGATGAGACAGACAACATCAAGGTTTATAATCTGTCCTATTGCTGCTTCCTATGATCCTCCAGGCCTTACTATCTGTGCCCTGGCATCTTCTGGCATCATTATGCACTACTTAAATAATGTAATGTAGAGGATCACAGATAGTGGGGGAACTCTAGACTCTTCAGCCTAGAGGGAACCTGCTAACAATGTCTGGTTCAGCTCCCCATCTCCCCTAAGGGTTCTTGGCCTTCCTGAGAAGTCAGGGGGCAGTGGCAACCTGTGTTGTAATTAAAGCAGAGTAATAGCAGGAGGAAGAGTGATAGATACCAGGTGACAAACTATGTACAATAGGAAGTTGTTCATGTGGTCCCACTTATTCAGTAAGATTTAGTACATGCACAATGTTGCTTTGGTTATATAAGGATACGAGAGTATAGAAGGGTGAAAGAACTTGGAATAAATGAACTCCATATTTTAACAATCTTTAGGAGTCTTGCCTCATCACTCCTCCACTAAGACAATATGTTTTTTCACCCAGCGTGGGGACTCTAGAAAGCACAGTATGTTTTGTCACCCCAACTTGGGAGCTCAACGATGTAAAGAGCTCTAGGTTTTGTTCTTTGTCCAGACACAGCCACTGAACATCTAGGACTTCTGGGCCTTTTCATCTCTCTTACTGCTGAACTTTCTATTACATATATGAATCCTTTGAGAATAGGAAGTATTTTTTTCTACTCATAATCCTAGCATCTTATTCCTAATAAAGTTGGTTCAGAGGATAAAACAGTGGGCCTGGAGTCAAATCCAGCTTCAGACACTTATGTGACCCTGGGAAACCCATTCAATCCTATTTCCCTCAATTTCTTCATCTATAAAATGTGCTGGAAAAGGAAATGACAAATCACTCCAATATCTTTGCCAAGAAAACCGCAAATGGAGTCACAAAGAGTCAGATGGCTAAAAGTGACTGAATAACAATGACAAAATACCTAACAAATATTTTTAAATTCATTCTTTTTTTTTCCATTAATGAAGATATTCTTATGAGTAACATCTTTTCTCATGTAGCTAACTTCTAAATCACAAAAAAAGACATTCTCTCAAAGCACAATGAATCATAGATTTTAAAGTTTGGAGGTCATTTAATCTATTCCATTTCATAGATAATAACACTGAAACTCAGGAAATATGACTTACCCAAGGTCATATAGATAGTGATAGAGCCTGAGGTTTGAACTCAGTTCCTTTAACTCCAAAACACCATTCTTTCTGTTATTCTTATGTGAAAATGAATTATTTGAAGAGAATGATATAAATGGTGGCTGGGGTTAGAGGCTGATCCACTAAAACCAATTTTTTTTGTTATTATTACAGTTGTTGAATGAAGTTGACAATGTACATTATAATAAAAAAGTAGAAAACAGTGCTATTCTAATGCAGTCCTTAAATAAAATTTAAAAATTAATGCAATTGAGTAATATTTTAACAACCATTTTGAATGATGATTCTTGAGAAATAGTGGGGTTCCTTTAAGACTGAAATCCTTTTAAATTGATTTCTAGGCAATTTCAAGGACTTTAGAGGTAAGTGACCTTTAATTTCTTTATATTTCTGGTTTTATTTCAAAATTTAAGGTTTTCATTTTTAAAAATAAACATGTATGCTTAGCATGCCTCTTACACCTATCTACTGTGATGATGGTCATTTTTGATTCATAAATTGAATAAATATGTCTAGAAAAAAACCAAAGACTTAAAGAGAATATATAGATGTAAGAATGTGAGAAGCAGAAGACTTGAACTAGAAATCACTAAGTAGTGAATAATTAAAAGACAAAAAAAAGAAAGAAAAAAATAGTATGTTACCTCCATCTTAAAAAAAAAATAAAGATATTAGATGTTCTAATAGTTTGTCTCGGTCAAATTAATTTATCATTTTTTTCAATTTAGTGTGAAGTTCTGGCCTAGCTCCCTGAAGGTCTCAGAATCAGCCAATCAGGATAAGCAAAAGTCCTTTGTCTTTAGGGGGAGAAGTGAAGGGGATGGACAAAACTGCCACAAACTCTCCAACCTCCCTTCTCCTCATCCTCTTCCAAAGTGGCTTGTCTTACTCCATCTCCTAATCTCTTCTAAGATTATCTGTATATACCAAAAAATCGGATCTAGCACACACTCGTGAGAAGGGTCATTTTTCCAAATATATGCTAATAGAGTTATTGTTCAATTAGCCTTAAGTGCTTGATTGTCTGATTCAAGCATACCTTTTAAGAGTTTCAGCCCTTTACAATTTAGTATTTCAAAAAAAAAAGCAACAATTTAAAGAGAATATATAGGAGTAAGCAAGTGAAAAGCAGAAGCCTTGAACTGAAGATCACTAAGTGATGAATAGTTAAAAGACAAGAAAAAGAAAAAAAAAACATAGTATGAACAAAATATTTCTGTGAGGGAAGAAAGGAAGAGGAAGGAATGAGAACATGGATATCACACAATGTTTTCCTTTGATTTTCAAGTTGTAAGACTAGCTCAAGACTATTTGTTGTCCCAAGATGGGAATAGAGGGAAAAGCATGTATCATACACAACAACCTCATTATGGACAGAGGAAGATAAATTAGTGAGCAATTCATTTTCAAATTGGATATTTGTAATTTAAAGTGTTTATATCTAAGTCACTCTGTGACCTATGAAGGAATCAGGAAAGGAACATGTTAAGTAATCAAAGCAAAATCCTTACACAATATTCTACCCACTAGGTGGAATATTAATTGAATGAATGAGAATATGTATGAATGAAGACAAAAGACACTTGTAAAATTTTCCAGAGTCTTTTTTTTTTTTTTTGAGATGTTTCTGCTGGAAAAAGAAATTCATACTTTTAACCTAAAGTGCCAAAAGGATAGATTGACAAAATATTTTTCCCCCCACTATACCAAAACTAAGCTCTCTCTGGGGGAGGGTGGGGAAAGTAATATGAATACAATTTATGATGTGTCATGAAAAGTTTCTTTTTAAAATTGGTAAAAATGACAATCATTTCCCCTTTGCCTCCATATTTTAAAAATAGTTTGAAACGTAATTAAATGTTTCAACAGTTTGTCTCAGTTACATTAATTTATTACTTCTTCAATTTAGTATTTCAATTTATATAATTAATCATGTGTCAGTACCCATTTACCTGGTACTTTTACCTTCTACCCCTTAAGTATGTGTTTATAGAAAGACACATAATCATGTGTATGTATATATGTACACATATAAATATGCACACGTGTATATATACATACATATACATATATATGATGTGCATGTTTGACTACATATTTGACTATATCTATATAATTTTAAGCAATTCAATGAAACATGGAGTAGAGTTCTAATCAACCATGTACTGACAGCTACTTAAAATATAGCATTTTATATACACACATTTCTTGAAAATTGAATTGACTAACTTACTATTTATAGTATATACAATTTCTTTAGGAATACAAAAGGATTGCTTCTTTTGCTTTAGAGGTCTATTGCTCTTATTTTTTAGCTTATAACAATTGTTTACTTGGTTCCTGAAATAACACCAATTTATTAAAACCTAAGTACATTGTGGAGAGATTAAAGTAAAAAGATCTTAAAGGGTGACAGTTGTAAAGCAAATTATTTGGAGAAAAGATATTCAAATTCTACTGTTACACTAAAATGACTCTCTGGAAATAGAGTGCAATGTACATAAGCAAATAATCTATTTGTTAGTACCAAAGTAAACATTTGAGTGATAATATACATAGCACTGTGCTTGTCGGTATGACTGGACCGACTAACATAGAAGAGTTGTGTAGATTCTTGTGTCCCAGCTTCAAAATTTCTATATGCCAATTCATAAACTTACTTGTGCAATATTTGGCTCATAGTATTCTAGGCTGAAGAAATTATTTGCTCAGCTCTGTTGCAGCCTGATTTTTTTCAATTGTATTATTTTTGCTTAACATTATAAATTATCAATTGTATATGATAGTTACCGTTGAGTTAGTGAGGTAGAACTGTAGTTCAAATTGGAGACTGGTTTTGTATTGGACCCTAGATAAGCCATGTTAATCTTCCCATATCTTTGTCCCTCACACTGAAGGCTGAGGAGGTTATATTTTGATGAGCATAAACAACCGTGCATTGAATTAATTATATATGATGTTTGTAACCTTTCTGAGGAAAGCAACTTAATCTGAATATAGAAACAGTGAAATCTATTTATCTATTTATTCTTTTTTAAGGATAAAGATAACAATATGCTATGCTTCCATTTTCTTTTAAAATTTTCCAAGTACTTTTACATAACAATAATTTGATTATGTTTTAGAGCTTCACAGATGAAACCTTAGTGGCCAAGAATACTTACTATTTTTAGTAAATGACAACTAGATTATATTATTTTAGAAAAATACTAGTGGAAACATAAAATGCAATATATTTGGTAACATACTAGTGGACTATATTATTTTGTAAGTAAGGTTCTCATATAGGATTTTCTTCATTCTTTTCACCCTGTCAATTGCCCAAACCCATCAATTCTACTTCTTTATTTAAAGTACAATTCCTCCTTTCCAGTCCCTTTTACCATAGTTAAAGTTTTCATTGCTTTTTTCTTAGACTAACAGAAATGTCTCCTAACCGGTCTCCTCTACTGTTATCTCTGCCTTCTTCTAATCTATCTTTTACCAAACGGTTCTGGTTTTATTTATAATGCAAAGGAAACATTATGTAATTAGTAGAGCATTGGATTTAGAGTCAGGAAGATAAGACTTCAAAATCTGCCTCTAAAACTTACTAGCTCTATGATTTTCATCAATTCACTTAAAAATAAAACTCTGTATATCACCTTCTCATCTATAAACTGATGTATTAGACTTAATGGTCCTTTTTAGTTTTAAATCAACGACTCTATAAACATAGAATTTTGATTACAAGTAGTGATTAAATGCCATCAGTGGCTCCTTATACTTACTGAATGAAGTCAAATCTCAGACTATTTACCATTCAAGATCTCCCATGGTTTCTATTTCCTTTCTTAGGCATATTTTGCTTTATTCCTTTTCTATATACTCTTCTCTAAACTCATTATTTTCCCTGGTTTTGTGCCTTTGTTTATTCTATTCCATGACTTGAAATGATCTTTCTTTATCATCTTGTCTATTAAAAACTTGTCTATCTTTCAAGACCATTTCTTGAAGGATGGGCTAGCTGGAATATCAACCAATCCAGAAAGTTTTGATGAATTACCCCAATTATAAGTGCTCTCTTTTCCTCTCGTGGCCTTTTGTAGCCTTCTTATTCAAATTGCATGAATTTCCTCCTATCTGAATTCTAAGAATTTTCAAATAAAAGTAAAAAAATAAATGAAATAAAATTTAAAATAAAATTACATGAGGTAAACAAAGGGGATCTTCCATTGTTTCACTTTAAAACAGCAAAATCTTATCCACTGCTTAATAAATTTAAACACATGTACTAAGTGATCATAGAATAATAACTAATATTATTGTTAATTGTAAGTATCTACGGCCAGTTCTGAACTCAAGTCTTCATGATTCTAGGCCTAGCAGTATATCCAATGGGGCAACTAAATGCTCAATTGCTGTATAAATGTCAGCTATTATCATTTCAAGTAAAGACAAATTAAAACAAAATACTTGGTTATTCCACAAGAGGGCAAGACTCTACATCAGTAATTGTTTTGCAAATACATATTCTATTTTAAGTGCAAACCTTCTATGGTTACCATGAGATACAACACATTTTAATGAGGTTTTTGAAAAAAGAGTTTGTTGATACAGATCATTCATCTATGTCTATCCACATATGCCAATTTTCCCTTCTAGCAAATATTTCACAGATATCCTATAATCATGGCAAACATTGGGATGAACTTTATATCATTAAGAAATATTTCTTTTTGGGCAAAATGTGGAAATTATCTGGATAATAGAAAACAAAATGTACTTTGACTTGAAATATACAACACTTGGTGTGAGTTCTATTTGAAAAGTTAGATCACGAAGTTATTGCAGTGCAGGTAAAACTTATATAAAGCCAGTAGAAAAAAAGCAAAATTATAAAAATTGAAAGTAATTTTCAAATAAACTAAAACAATCTGACATATAAGTTGTTGATATAAAAATGAGAAATATATCTATAGAACAATATAAGAACCATAGCATTTTTGTATGGAATTTTAAGTCTTATAAATAAATTATCATGTGGAGTGACCAAAAGAGTTAGCATGTTATGTAGAATCTCTTTGTTAAACTTATGAGAGAATATTATATGTACATGAGAATCTTTAGTTTACCTTGCTTCTTATCCATACTCTGACCTCTTAAAAGGGAATGCTTCTGGGAGGGAATACCAGATGGAGTTTTGAATTTGAAAAAAATGACTCCTAATCCCTATGAGTAACTCCTAAAATCCTTAGAGAGGAGACATAGCCAGTCTTCCTCAAAGAGTGAGCTAGAGCATACTTTCTACAAAAAATAACAAATACAGTTCCTCAAAATATAAACAAAGCATAGAAACACACAGTTTTCAAAAGAATTACAAACCACAAGTGATGACATGATAACATACTTTAAATAATTACTAGCAAGATAAATTAGAAGTAAATTTTTCTAAAGTTCCACTTAACATCATGCAAATTTGCAATGATGACAAATAATGGAAATAGTATAAGCACTGTGGAAAAATAGAAGTACCAATGTATTGTACAAAGATCTGTGAAAGTAATCCAAATATTTTGTATATTAATTTTGAATCACATAAGAAAAAGTTACAAAATCGTATTGTAGCTGTAGATGAAGCTATTTTGATATTGACTATCAAAATGTAATTTTATTAATGAAAGGAAAAACTTTGAAATAGATTTACTGAAACAATTGGGAGTTTTTCCATTATATTTTGTGTGACATGATGCTCTTGCACATATCTTTATTGTATTTCTTCTTTTTTTCTTTTTTATTAATTTTTATAATTATAACATTTTCTTTGACAGTACATATGCATAGGTAAATTTTTTTTTACAACATTATCCCTTGTACTCCCTTCTGTTCCGAGTTTTTCCCCTCCTTCCCTCCACCCCCTCCCCTAGATGGCAGGCATTCCCATACATATTAAATATCTTATAGTATATCCTAGGTACAATATATAAGTGCAGAACCGAATTTTGTTGTTGTTGTTGCAAAGGAAGAATTGTATTTGGAAGGTAAAAATAATCTGGGAAGAGAAACAAAACAAAACAAAACAAAACAAAAAAAACAATGCTCACAGTTTACACTCATTTCCCAGTGTTCCTTTTCTGGATGTAGCTGATTCTATCCATCATTGATCAATTAGAATTGGATTAGCTCTTCTCTATGTTGAAGAAATCCACTTCCATCAGAATACATCCTCGTACAGAATCATTGTTGAAGTGTATAATGATCCCCTAATTCTGCTCGATTCACTCAGCATCAGTTGATGTCTCTCCAAGCCTCTCTGTATTCCTTCTGTTTGTCATTTCTTATAGAACAATAATATTCCATAACATTCATATACCATAATTTACCCAACCATTCTCCAATTGATAACCATCCGTTCATTTTCCAGTTTCTAGCCACTACAAAAAGGGCTGCCACAAACATTTTGGCACATACAGGTCCCTTTCCCTTCTTTAGTATTTCCTTGGGATATAAGCCCAGGAGTAGCACTGCTGGGTCAAAGGGTATGCACAGTTTGATAACTTTTTGGGCATAGTTCCAGATTGCTCTCCAGAATGGTTGGATTCTTTCACAACTCTAACATATTGTATTTCTTCTGATGTAAAATATAGTTCGTTCATAATTTTCTCTCTAGTCTAAGACACAAATGTCTTTAGGACATTGCATAATGGAAAATTAACCACATCATTCATTATATTTGCATGTGAAAATGAAAATATTATCTTCTTCAATTCCATTTTTAATTAGTAAAAATTCTGTTTGTTGGTTGTCCTCTTTTCAAAAACGATCAATGACATCACAGGGTAAACTCTTGACTTGTGTATGAAGTTTAAATGAGGAAGAGCTGCACAAAATCATCAACCTCACACAGTCTTCCAAAGCCATTGAAGTCTAGTAGCAAGACTAAAGTCTGGACAAATCATGATGACTTTGGTGTCTTCAAAGACCAGATTTTAAAAACTCTACAATGCCTTCTTCAGCCCTCTTAGGCAGGGAGAAATCATCACATATTTAGGGTAGACATCCCTTCAACAATGGATTTGAGGCCTGTTAATTATCCTCAACCTGATTTAGTCTATCTGATGAGGCAGTTTTACCAAGGTATAACTGCTATGCAAAGGAAAATTTCACATTATCACAGGTGAGATCTGGGTGAAAAGTGAATACCAAAAGTAGAGGCACTATTTTTCCTTGAACACTCCATATACCTCAGATATGATTAACTACAAATGTACAACATTATATCAGAGGCTTTCTGGATAATCAGAATTAAAGTTAAAACATTGAGGTTAAGTTTCAGTAAAGAAAAAATCTGTGATTTTTTTATGAATCTTTTTTTGTAATCGAAAAATCTACATTCTTTAAAGTTTTTATTGAAATAAAATCTGGAAGGTAACTAAAGGAATGCTGAGGTTCTTAGGTAATGAGATAAAATTTATAAGAATTCATGGTTTTCTTCCGAATAGTTTTCTCCTTTCTATAAGCTATCTTCCTAGATGATATTATCTACTTCCATGGATTTAGCAAACATCCTTTTCTCTATAACTCCTGTATAATCTTTCTGGAAGTGATCCCTGCATCTCCAAATTGCTTGCTGAATAACTCCACTTGAATGTTTCAATAGCATTTCAAACTCAACACATTGAAAATGGAGCATATTGTTTTCTCACTCACTTCCAACATTTGATCACCCTTACCTCTTTAATTAAAATGTCTTATTGTAAATGTAATATTGGGCACAAATATAATTAAACTTTTTTAATAATTATATTTGAGTTAACTTTAATTCATAAAACAGTTCTTAATTACTTCAACTCAACCAGCATTTATTAAGTACCTATTCTATGCTAGGCACTGTGTTAATTGCCAGCTGGATTTAGAAAGCCAAAAAAGAACTCTTGCTCTCAAAGACTTAATAATGTAAAAATTCAGAATTAGGATTTTAGTTTTTTCTTTCTCATTAGTTAATTCTCTCAAGAGGTCCCAATCTATATCCCATTTTCCTGGTTCTGATTTGTGGTTGTATTATTTCATAATAAAGTATTTCTCAGATTTCTTTATACATATTTATACTTGTCATTACTAATTGAATTATATGGTATTACATTACTTTAACATAAAACAGGTTATTCCAATATTCTGATAGTTTGGGGTATGAAAGTTGCTACCATTATTTTCTATTAGAAATATTTCTGTTATGAAAACCTGTTTTTTTTTTAATATTTTGTTTGAAAAAATGGAGTAAGAAAACCCCACCTCAAAAATACAAAACAAAATAAATCAAAAGAAAAGAGAACATTGTCATGTGTGCACCAGAACATCAGGGAAGATTTAAAATATAACAACAAATTACCAGATCAAAAAAGTATATATTTTAGTAGAAGAAATAATATTCATGAATGTCCATTTTTTTTTTTACTTCCTTGTAAACTGTTCTTTGGTTTTCTTCTGCATACCTTATTAACTTTATTCTTTTCCCCCCTTTCATCCTCCTCCTCCCTAAGCAAGCACCAGTGAAGAAAAAATGTATTTATGTATATATATGTAGATATATACACACACTCACACACACACTCCACATACTCATACATGTCTTTCTTATCCCTGTTTTTCCTGTTCCCATACTTTATTTCAATGGTGGCGTTGGTTCTTTTTTGCCGATTCATTTCTTTTTAAATTAGAGGTATTAGTGTAAACACCTCTAATCTGTGGGGTAGAGGGATGGTGCCTCAAGTTTCCCTTCAGCTCTCCATTCTGATAAGGAACTCCAAATGAAGAGTGCTGCCCTCCTGCAAATGCCCAAAGCCAGCAGCATCATTGCCCTACTGCCTCTTCACTCACCATGTACTGATTCATTCTCACCCAGGGCCCCCATCTCAGCAGCACAGCTGGTCCTAGAGTTTCCAATCAACTGAGGTTCAGTTTGACTTCCCAGACTCAAATCCCAACTCAACAGTTTAGGAGGTGAAAGTGTTTGTAGTTCCTGCTGAGGCTTCAACTACACCCAGTTAGCCTGAGGGGTCCCCCCTTGAAGTTTCTGCAGAGAAAGCCGGGATGTGTTTTTACTCCAGACAGTTTAATGCCCTACCTGGAGTCTTCAGATCTTCTTGAGTTGTTTCTGGAGAACAGGTTGTGCCCTAAGTCTTCTTGATTTTTCACCTGTTTATGTTCACTCTGAAGCACAAATGTGTTCTATTTGTGGGGAAAATCTGCAGGGCTTGAAATTTATCAACCTACTCTGCAATCTTCTCAGAATTCTTCCCCCTGCAAACTTTTTTTGTGCTTCTTAATGATTGGCATTTTATAGTGTTTTAAGGTTTGTAAAATGTTTTATATGCAATATATCGTTTGATCTCCACCAAAAGTCTGTGAAGTTGGTTACCCTAAGTATTATTTCCATTTAAAAAATGATCTTGAACAAATAACTCAGTTTTGACTAGTCATTTTATAACATTTTCAGAGTATTATTCCCAACAATGAAATATTTTGTACAGAGTGCCTAGTTATTTTTGTAATTTTTATTACATAATGTCTGGTTGACTTCCAAAACAATTCTACCATTTAAAAATTCCATTAGTAATGAATGAGTGTATTTATTTCTCTGTGAACCCAACAACATAAATTAATTCTCTGAAATATTTTTGCTGGTTTGATAGATGTAAAATAGTGTATCAAAGTTGTTTTAATTTCAATTTGTCATTGGTGTTGAACATTTTTCATTTGATTATTAGCCATTTATGTTTCCTTTTTTTGAAAAATTTCTATTCCTAAGAGAAAGAATGATGTAGTTACTTGAGAAGTGGCCTATGAGTTAGAAAGACCTGGATTCAAGTTCTTTCTCTGAGGCATACTGGCTGTTTGACTCTGGTCTAGTTACTTACCCTCTAAGGGCCCTAGTAAACTTCATATCTATTAGTTGAAGAGAAAGTGCTGACCTCCAGTTGATAATGAGATTTTGCTTACTCAGAAGTTTTCCATTCAATGAAATCATAGGTATTATACACTGTGGACTGAGATTTCATTTTGTGAAATTTTAATAGTGTCTTATAAACTATAGAAGGAAAGTTTTTATTTATTACAGTTGCCACACATATTTTCCCCAATATATCAATTTTATTTAAATTACATTGCTTTTATACACAGGTTAAAAATAAATTTAGCTTACTAATCAATCCTGTCACTAAAAATTCAATTTACTTATTGGATAAAAGAAAGTTGCATCCTCTCTGCTCCACTCCCAATTAACATTATTCCATTTCCTTCTGTGTTTTTCCTAGATTATTTTATTGTTTGAGTATCATCCATTTGAAATTCATTGAGGCATATGGTGTAAGATGTGAGTCTCAGTTCATTTCCTAGTAAATTTCCAACAAAATTTCTCTGCTACTTCTGTTGAAGACTCCACCATCTTAGTCACCCAAGTTTGCAACCTCAGATTTATTATGCTTAACTCTTCCCTCTCACTTCTCTTGCCAAGTCTTCATCCAATCTCCCTAATCTTAATTATATTTATCACCTTTTCTCCACTCACATGATGTATAGCCAAGTTTAGGACCTCCTTACTTCCCATGTGAATTATTTTAATAACTTTCTATTTATTTCAGTCTCTCCTCTCTCTAAAATATCTTCTCATCTGACAATTTCTTTAATATAAAATTTGTTTGACTGTTACTCTTCTGTTCAAAATTACTTAGTGATTCCTTTTTTTCCTTTTTGGTAAAATACAAATCCTTTTGCCTAGCATTTAAAGTTCTTCACAGTCTGCCTCTAATTCATATTTCTATGTTATTTATTATAATTTTTATTTGGTTTGTGTACTTTCACACAGGTTGCCCTATAAGCCTAGAATCCATTTCATCAGAGTACTTACCTTCCTTCAGATCTTAGCTCATGTGATTCTTTCTATAAGAATTCTTTCCTCCAGTTGTTATTGCTTTCTCTCTCCTCCATTATTATATTTTACTTTCTTAGACACAGGATGTTAGAAAGGATGACAGAAGTCATCCAGTTCAAACCCCTCATTTTACAGATGAAGAAATGGAGGCCCATAAATGTTGTGACTTACCCAAACTTACAGTGAATGGAAAGAGTAGAAACCATTTTGTACTGTCTAAGAAATGGAGTGGTGGATCAGTGGAATAAATTAGATACACACAACACATTAATCAAAGCCTATAGCAGTCTAATATTTGATAACTCTGTTACTCAAACTCTAGCTTCTGGAATAACAACTCACTATTTGAAAAAAAATTCTGGGAAAACTGGAAAATAATGTCAGAAACTCAGCATAGATCTACCTCTCACATCCCATACAAAAATAGGTTAAAAATGAATACATGATTTAGGCATAGAGAATGATACCATGATTAGGAGAACAAGGGATAATTTGCCTATCTGATCTTTGGAGACTAAAGACTATGAACTAAAGAACTAGAGCACATTATGAAAGGCAAAATGGATAACTCTGATTACATTAAATTAAAAAAGTTTTGCACAAACAAAACCAGCAGAAACAGGATTAAAAGGGAAATACAGAGCTGGAAAAAATCTTTACAGCTAGTATTTCTGATAAAGGTCTCATTTCTAAAATATGTAAGGAACTGTGTCAAATTTATAAGAATACAAGTCATTCCCCAATTGATAAATAGTCAAAGGATAGCAATAGACAATTTTCAGATGGTGGAATTCAAGTCATTTATAATTACATGGAAATATGCTCTAAGTCGCTATTGATTAGAAAAATGCAAATTAAAAAAAACTTTGAGATACCACCTTATACCTCTCAGATTATCTACAATGACAGGAAAAGATGATGATAAATGTTGGAGGGTATGTGGGAAAACTGGGACACTAATACATTGTTGGTGGAGTTGTGAAATGATCCAACCATTCTGGAGAGAAATCTGGAACTATGGCCAAAGGGCTATAAAAAGTGGGCATACTTTTTGACCCAGAAGTGCCATTACTGTTTCTGTATCCTAAGGAAATCATAAAGGAGGGAAAAAGGATTCACATGTGCAAAAATGTTTGTAGCAGCTCTTTTTGTGGTAACAGAATTAGAAAAGGCATGGATTGGGGAATTGTTGAATAAGCTGTGGTACATAAAAGTAAAGGAATATTACAGTTCCAAAAAAACAGATGAACAAGCTGATTATAGAAAAGCCTAAAAAGATTTACATGAACTGAGCTGAGCCAAACAAGTAGAACCAAGAATACATTGTACATAATAACAGCAAGAATATGTGATGATCAATTTTTAAAGACTTGGTTCTTCTCAGTGATTCAGTGATCCAAAACAATCCCAATAGATTTTGAACAGAAAATTCCATGTCTCCAGAAAAAGATCTAAGGAGACTGAATGTAAATCAATACATGCTACGTTCACTTCTTTTTTGTTTTTTCATTTCTTCCATGGTTTTCCCCTTTTGTTCTGATTTTTCTTTACTCATATGATTCATAAAGCAATGTGTATTAAAAATAAATAAACTTACCACAATAAAAAAAATCCTAGTATCTGAGGTTAGTTTTGAATTCAAGTCTCTCTGTTTTTAGGACCTGTACTCTATCCACTGTACCTTCTAGCTGAACCAATATTGCAGGTTCTTGAAGCTAATGAGGCTGTAGTTTTCTCCAATGTTCTTCATTTAAAATAAAAGAACAGACACCAAAGCAAAGAAATGAGGCTTGTGCAGAACACATATTGATTTACTATGGTGAAGGCTGATGCCATTTGCAGCATTTTCTCTCTTCTCTTTTCTTTTACTGCCTGACAGGAAGAAAAAGAATAACTAGTAACTTTTCAGTTTTCCCCTAATTCTGGTTATAGAGGCAAAACCAACCAGGGTTGATATTTATCATATTATAAGCAGATTAGATGCAGCTATATGACATTTTTGTATGCTTCAAAATCTATCTACTATACTACCATTACATAAAACCCTGAATTTCAGTCACTTAGTCTCCCCAGCCTCTTTCTATGGTGATCCGCATCAGAGATAATTTGCATATGCTCACAAGAATTTGATTTATTGGTCTGTCTTTTATTATACTGCAAATTCTGGGAGATTATAGCAGTAGTACTTTATAACCATAAGGCTTTGATTTATTGGTAGTCCATAGTTACGTTGCAAATTGTTAACATTGAAGAGATTATGAAAAGGCATACTATTCTTTGATAAAATCATTCTGGAAAACAATTTGGAATTATGTGAAAAATGTCACTAAGCTGTTCATGCTCAGTGATTTTACTCCTGGGAAAAGGACAAAATGAAAAGAAATTACATATAATAAATATTTGTAATAGCATATTTTGTAATAGTAAAAAACAAAACAAAATAAACCCCAAAACAAAGTGGGTGCCTATTAATCGGCTGATGGTTGAACACATTGTGGTATATGAACTTAATTGAATATTAATATAAGAAACAAAGATTGTAAAGAATTCAGAAAATCATGGCAAGACTTGTATAGATCAATGAAAAGTCAGCAAAACCAGAAGAAAAATACAAATCATTATTACAGGAGTAGGAAACCAAAAACACACAAAAAGACAGCTAAACTCTTCTTAAAGGCAATGAAAAGACTCTGGAAAATAGATGATGTAATGTCTCCTTCTTCTCATGAGATGATTGGGAAACTATTGTTATGATATCTGGAAATAGTAGTCACATATTTGTGTCTACTGATTTTATTAAAAAAAATTTTTTTTGTTGTTGTTGTAAGGGAAGAGTCAGTGGTAAGGAATGTTTAAGTAAAAATTAATGGTGTAAAAATTGCAACAATTAAACAGTTTTTTTTAAAATAATGGATTATAATAGTTCAAATAAATGTGAGTAGCAGATGGGATTGGCAAGAAAGACAGTTTAAGTATTCAATTATCTCTTGAGTCAGAGGAGTGTTTGGCTAACTTATTCTCCTTGTCTTCTTTTGGGGTATAAGGTATGAGTAGTTTTCTTTTCAAACCCTTATATGTACAAAATGACATTTACCAGAGAGAAATGAAAGTAAGAAATGTCTTTGCAGCTGATCACTTTTTTATTTCTAAGGTTTTTCTTTCTGGGTTCTGTATCCTTTGATAGACCTGTAACAGTCCAATAATAGTCCCTTTATTTATATATGTAAAATATGACTTTCTAAATCCCAGTCTAAGTCAATTTGATAGGATTTCCTCCTTTAGAAATGAAAATATGCCCTTTACCTCTCTTTACCTGTAAGCATTAATTAAAGTCACAAGTGTTAACACTTTTTACAAAATCACATTTGCTACCTTAAAAAACAAAGTAAACATTAGGAATGAAATCTAACACTTTTCAAACCCATAAGGAAGCATGGAGGGGATTTTGAAAAATGAGTAAATAAACCACAGAGAGAGTCATGATGATGGGGGCAAAAGCTAGATCAGCAGTGTAATTTTCTCTTACAACATAGTTTCTGTTCAAATTATTCTTCACTACCATAACTCAGAATTCATCACTCCTGCCATTAGCTTTCCCCAACTTACAGTTCTATCTGTTTGCATGTCTGTTTAACTCACCCTGACTTCCAAATTTCCTACATATAAATACTCTTCCAAGGTCAGTGTCAGCAGCACTCTGGGTAGTCTTCCTCCAGGTCAAGTCTAATGTCCCCTTGAAGCTTAGAGAACATTAGAGACTGACTTGGAGGAAGATTGTTCTTAGTCCTCCATCTTACTTTGTTGTTAAGCCTTTTGACAGAGCCTCCAAATTGCTCCATAAACCTAAGAAAATGGACAGAACTGTGGTAAGTTGATCTAGTTAAGCTATAAAACCAACAAGTCAAAGAGAATATTTAAATTTTTGATATTATTTCCTACACACAAATAAAGTAGGCCATTAAAGGGAGCTGATCAAAGGACAATTTAAATGATACAGATGATAGATAAAAATAATCATGGAAAAAGGACAAGTGCAAAATAGCATTTAAATCTTACAAAAATATCAGTGTTGCTTTATGTAAAGTGAAATCTCCATGATGGTAGGAACTTTAACAAATTTGATCCATTTAGAAGTAGAAATAATTTCAAGTACAGGTGTTCAGAATAAACATTGAAGCCAACTATTACTTATGACAATGTCTTCTATTGTGTTTCTGTGAAAAAGATACTTTTTTCTTAGATTTTTTTCTTTTTTCTCTAAAATCAAAGACAATTGGATTATTGTTTATCAGTTACCAAGAGACTACTAAGAAATGGACTATATTCTAGTCAAATTTGTCATCATTCCCTGAAATTCTATTTCTTTGTGAGATTTAAGGAACTTTTCTCTTTTACTTTTTCTTCACCATATACCTACACTGGGTTTAGGAGTTCTCATAATTTTAATGTGCTTGTATCTTATTTTATTGTTTTTAGTTTCTTGTACATCAGACTTGATGTGTATGTTTCGCTATTTCTTGTGAAAATCTGGTTCCCAGTTTCTAGAGAATGGAAAATTTCTTCAAAACAATCATTCATTACAACATATTCATGTTACAAAAGAGTAACACTCCCCCCAAACCATAATTGAAAACATAATCTTAGGATACTTTTTGACTTGAAGTCCAAAAACTTCTCCTCAAGTCTTAGCTCTGATATTTATTATGAATCCTCAGGAAGAATTTTTAATTCCTTAGAGATCATTTTCTCTAGGTTTTCATATTTATATTACCAATCTTTAAGGATAAGTGTATCAAATATGTTCATGGAACTTAAGTACATTTGTAAACCATCAAATTGTCATATAAATTCTAGCTATTACTATGTAATGACTTCAATAGTGACCTGTGAGTTTGAAGGAAGGAAAGAGCACTTCTGGAAGAGGTGAAAAGACTTAATGGAGAAGGCATTTTTAAATGGCTACTCTGCTTGGGTAGCACTTAAATTTAGGGAGTTGACTGTGAAGATATTTTGGGCAGAAGGATTAACATGAACAAAGGAAGGGAAATGGAAATATGTGTTTTCTGATGGGGGATAGTGTAGTTCAATTAGAAGATGGGAAAGATGAGACTAAAAAGGCAGTGTTGCAGTAAATTATAGATGACATCAAATAATCGATTAATCAATTTTATTTGGACCTAGTAGGGGAGCCATTGAAGGTTATGTTCAAATAGTGAAATGCATACAATGATCCTTTAGAAAGATCCCCTTGGGGTTTTAGTAAGGAGAGAGAGTAGAGTTAGAGGGAAAATATTTGTATAGTAATGAGATAATTAAGTTTTACATTAGTGTAATGACAATGAAAATAGAAAGGAAAGGATACATATGACAGAAATTAAAAAAAAATAATAAAAGGACTGATTAGAGCTGATGGTAAAGAAGAAGGGAATAATAAAAGCATGTTTTGAATGTAAGTCACTAGAAGAAATCTGGTTGCTTTGTCAGAAATAGGGGACTCAGGAAGAAAAGTTGAGGTTGGGGGGAATTGACTTTTAACAAATAGTTTAAAGTACCAGTGGAATATCAAATATCAGTTGGAAAATTGGTACTGGGACATTTAAAAAGTTTCAATGAAGCACAAGATTAGATTAGGGTAGCACCTTTTGTGAGCCAACTAGTACAATTTTCTCTTCACTGCTAGACTGGGTCCAATGAAGGCCGGTTATTATTACTCCTACTTGCCTTGTGTAAGGATGATTTATTAGTATCAACTCTCAAATAATTTGTGGCTCCAAGCCAAAATATCAGTCCTTTATATATCACACTGGAACCAGAAAGGGAAAAGCCAATCTTGCATATTTATCAGTTAATCCTACAATAATACATACTAAAATCATAGAATGTGATACAGACAGAAGGTAGCAGGGATGTTATATATTGTTTAGTACAATCTTCCCATATCCACTGAGGCACAAGGGGTAAGAAGTGACTTGCCCATGATCATACAGCATTTAATGAGAAGGCCATGATACTTGTTCTGACTTCAGTTCTAATACATTTCTGTTAAAAGACACCAAATGTTAGATAGATCGGGAAGGGACCTTAGATAGCATTTAGTTCTATTCCCAGATTTTATAAGTGAAAAAAACCTGAAATTTTAAAACAGTTAAGTAAATTTCCTAAGGAAACAGAGCTATTTGGTAGGAATTTAATAGAAGTCTAGTGGTCGGTCTTCTCTCAAGTCATTTTTTACATTATACAATATTGCATCTGGATTTCTATATCCATACATGTTTATATTTATCTATCCATCTCTCTGTATATATGTGTGACTATGTGTGCATACATTTTTATATTTATATTTAGATGCACACATATTTATTGTTTTTTCTCTATTCATGCTAGCAGATGTTGAAGGCAATCTGAGGAAGCATAGAATAAAACTTTAGTTCATTGAACTGAGACAAAGCCTTAAATTTGGGTGATGAACCTCAGTCTGGAGTTTTCAAATTACAACTTTCCAATTTCATATCTCAGAGACAAATTACCAAAAACAAAAGTCATTCAAAAACAATCAGAGTTGTCCAAAGGAACTCTTGGAAACAGTTCATTTGAGGTTTGCAATTGACCTTTATGTTTTTCTAATTGTATTTGCTATGAAAAATATGCTCAGTACTGAAAATCATCTGCTGCTGTTTTCTCATAATAAGAACAAAGAGCAAATATGGACATGGCATGAAAAATCATCAGAATACCAGATGTTGGCAAAAACAATGGACAGATTTTGTAAGCACAGTTGCATAGCATTATTATTTTGAGGAAACATAAAAGTTATCTCTTACTCTATTTTCTTTAACAAATTTCAAGACCCTGAGTCTCAATAGGAAATACCTTTTTTATTTTTAAATAATGAATCAAAAGCTACTAGCAGATTTGAATAAAAAGATTTTAAAGGTAAAAGTTAGGTCTTTTAAATTTATAATGGGCATTCCTTTTTAAAAATTAAACCTTAGTTGACTTTTTAAAACATTTTAAAAGTAACTGTTTTTTGAATTAAATTTAAGATGCAAGAGACATAAACTTGTAAAAAAAATCCATATGTTTTTCAACTGAGAGAAGTTTCAACTGAGAGAAATGGAAGAATGAATAGGGAATCTGTTTGAAAATATCTTCTTTTTGGAGGTATTTGAGCATATAATAAGAAAGGTTAAAGCACAGAATGTTAGAAAGGAAGAAGTTCTATTTTGTCTTGTTTTACAAAACCATAAAAATCAAATCATTTGCCCTGAATAATGCAACTGGTTATTGTAAAAGTAACATGTGAACTCAAATCTCTTTATTCTCTCTCTAGCACTCTTTCTACTAAACAGTCATTTAGAAATTAGGCCCTTACTTATTTGTTTTTGAAATGGTTGGTGTTAAGTGACTTATCCAGGGTCAAACAGCTTGTCGGTGTTAAAAGTCTGAGTTCAAATTTGAACTCAGGTACTCCTGAATCCAGGGTCAGTGTTCTATCTACCACACATTCTAGCTGCCCCCATTTCTTTTCTTTTCTTTTCCTTTCCTTTTCTTTTTTATTCAATTATTTTTATTAAAGCTTTTAAATTTTATTAAAAATATGCACGGATAATTTTTCAACATTAATTCTTGCAAAACCTTGTGTTCCAATTCTCCTCCTCTTCCTCCCACCTTGTCTCCTAAAAGGCAAATATTCCAATATATGTTAAACATGGGAACAATATATGCTAAATCCAATGTGTGTATACATTTTACATAATTATCTTGCTGCACAAGAAAAACAAATCAAAAAGAAAAAAAATGAGAAAGAAAATAAGATGCAAGCAAACAACAACAAAAAGAGTGAATATGCTATGTTTTGATCCATACATAATTTGCACAAGTTTCTCTCTGGGTATAGATGGCGCTCTTCATCACAAGATAATTGGAACTGGCCTCAATCATCTTATTGTTTAAAAGAACCACATTCATCAGAATTGATCATTGTATAATCTTGTTATATGCCATATACAATGATCTCCTGGTTCTGCTCATTTCACTTAGCATGAGTTCATGTAAGTCTCTCTAGGCCTCTCTGAAATCATCCTGCTGGTTGGTTCTTAGAACAATAGTATTCCATAACATTCATATACTACAATTTATTCAGCCCTTCTCCAATTGGTGGGCATCCACTCAGTTTCCAGTTTCTTGTCATTACAAAAAGGGCTGCCACAAACATTCTTGCACATACAGGTCCCTTTCCCTGCTTTAAGATCTCTTTGGGATTCAGGCCCAGTATTAACACTGCTGGATCAAAGGGAATGCACATTTTTTTGTGCTTTTGAGTATAGTTGCAAATTGTTCTCCAGAATGGTTGGATTGGTTCACAGCACACCAACAATGTATCAGTGTCCCAGTTTTCCCACATCCCCTCCATTATCTTTTCCTGTCATTTTAGCCAATCTAAGATGTATAGTGGTGCCTCAGACTTGTATTAATTTTCATTTTCCTGATCAATAGTGATTTAGAGCATCTTTTTAAATGATTAGAAATGGCTTTAATTTTTTCATCTGAAAATTGTTCATATCCTTTGAACATTTATCAGTTGTAGAATGCTGCCCCTATTTAGACATTAGGGAAGACAACACACTTTAGAAAACCTATCTATGTCTTGAATAGTTAGAGAAAGCCTGAAGTCTATCTCCTAGCTGGTATATGACTATCAAATGAGAGATAATGATTTTGGTCATAATTTAAGGACAGTATAAAGTAATCAACAAGATCTCTCTTGTCCCAAAATGAGTCTGTGCTACTAGAAGTTTAGCTAATCCCTACAGATTTATATTGCTACTATATATTTCCCTCTGGTCTTATATAAGATACATTTCCTTTACTTTTTCTACTAATTATGAACAAATACACCATGGCCTACTCTTCTCATCTGAAGTGCTAGTGCCTGAGACAGTTTTGTCTCCATTTTTGGCTCTAAGAATCTCTCTGCCTTAGAGAAAGCTATCCCCTCTCACTTATCTTTGGATATCTTGAAATGACACTATGAGCTCTCTCATTTCTTTTACTTTCTCAGTATAGGGGTGGGGAGGAATCACTACATAGTCTCATCATAATCACAGAGATTTAATTATCAATATTGCCTTCTCGAGAATTTTTTGGCAAGAAAATGTGCAAGTGGGAAGAGGGAATTCAAGACTATCAATGCGTGATATAGTTTGAATTTCAGCTTTGCTTGGATATTTTGCTTGGATCTAGGTCAAATCCATTTAGAATATATCACCCTTTCATTTCAGTGCAATAGACTATGTTGCACAGAAAATGGTTGGATTGAAAAAAAAAGAAGAAAGAAGCAAAGAAATGGATAAAATATCTAGATCATTCTTCTTATAGGCTTCTGTTTTTGAAGAGAGAGAGAAAAAAACTTTTGGAACTTTAATTAACTTGGCCTAAAACTATCTATCAAGTAAATCAGGTCTGTATGCAATCTGAACAGGAAAAACTGGTTAGAAAAATGGATGTCATTCTGATAAGTAGTAGGTATCTGGCTGCATACTAAATAGATGCCCAGATATTAAACCCAAGACTCTGCATTTCTCATTGTTTTAACCCCTTTCTTTTGAAAAGAGAGATAGAAAGTGATACTTAAATGGAGGAAGGTGAGAGTAATATTGAGGGAGGTCAAATATAAGGACTAGAAGAAAGGAAAAGATTGAGAAAGGAATTCTCGATTCATTTGAAGAGCTCATCTATTGCTATGGCAACAGCCTTTTCCTAGCAACAACTTGTTGGTACCATGCTGACAAGCAGAGCTTAGGTCTTCAGCAAAAAAGAAAAGAATAATGAAATCTTTCTATTTTCATGTAATTTATATTTTTTTCTAGTTTGAAACAGGTAATGAGCAATTCGAGATATGTCAAGAGAATAAAAACTTCCCTTTGTTTATAAGTTACAAAAATGATCATCTATGAATGAATATGAATATACATTTGAATAATTGACTGAATAATTGAAAAATAGTTGTAGAATTTAAAAATATTACTGAGATGTGAAACTTTTTTGAACATTATTATTGATTCAAAAAGCTAATGTCTTGAAATTACTTTGTTCTTATCAGTACTTAAAATAACAGTATATTATTCATAATATTTATTTGCAAAAGCATGATTTCTATTTATTTGTATGTGAAAATGAAGTGAAGAATTAGGATAGCTTTTTGTATACCTTGAAGCATTTACCTGAATTTTAAGACAATACTGAATTTCATAACTGCCTTAGTTTTTACATGCATGATGAAATCCACCTAAAATGAAATTAAATACAAAAATAATGAACCTCCCAGTTAACATCATGCTGTACAAAAAAATAGTTTGGCATGTATAAAATATCTTAATTTTGATCTCCACAACTTATGAATTAAATATTATCATCTCAAATCCATAGATGAGAACAAAGGTCAGAAAAATATAAATGACTTGTCTAAAGTTTCTGAAATAGCTAGTGATTAAGCCAGGATTTAGACTTTTACTTGGCTCTACTATATATACTGCCTCTAAAGGCGGAACTATTCTCACCTGGGAACAAATAATAGAGCATATAGATTACTAAAAAAGATTTAAATGTAGGGAAAATCAAATCAAGGAACATATCTGGAGAGCTCTCCCCCCTCTCACCTTCAGCTCTTGGATTAGTACCACTTAAGTATTAGCCACAAGAGAACTTTCATAATCATTCCAACTGTTTGTATTCTGCTCTCTCTTCTAATTACTTTATATATAGTTTTCATTGACTCATTTGGGTTAATACTGTTACCTCTCTCATTTCCATAGAATATAATAAACTCTTTGAGGTCAAGAAATTAAAAAAAAATAATCCTTTATATCTAGTAATGTCTTGTGGAGTATAACAAATGATGACTATATGAAATTTAATCAAATTATATTCTCATGGACTATATCTAGATTCAGTTGGAAAGTTCTTTAGTAATCTGAATGTATATATAATGAGGACATGTCTTTTTAAGTTTTCAAATCTAAGATAACTTCAATATATTTCATTTTTGTTGTTTTTCAGTTCTATTTGACTATTCATTGACCCCATTTTTGAGGTTTTCTTGGTGAAAATACTCGAGGGCCTTGGCATTTCATTCTCCAGTTTATTTTACAGATGAGGAAATTGAGACAAAAGAGTTAAATGACTTATTCAAGATTACATAGATAGTAAATATCTGAGGCTGGATTTGAAATCAGTCCTTCCTGACTCCAGCCCCAGCACTCTATCCATTGGACCACCAAGATGCTTCAATATATTTAATATATCAGAAATAAGCCATTAATTATCTTGAAAATTCCCAAACTCTATTTTCATGGAAATGGGATGTTCTATCCATTGGAAATAGCTTGTTAATATCCTTTCAGTATACTATTAATATTATTTTCTTGGTAAAATCACCACAAATGGCCTGCTTTTGATCCCAATTGTGCTCTAATTTATTAAGACATAAATCTGCAAGCATGAAAATGTTGATCTCAGTATTCCATTAAGATTTGAATCATATACTTATTTATGAATACCACTAGGATTAATAAGTTGGTAAAACAGACACATCATGAAAAGAGGAAGGAAAGATGTTCAGCCTAGAAAGTGACAAGATAGATAAACTTTTGAGAGCCTGACATTAAATTAGATGCATACAGTTTAAAAATTTTTTGAGGGAGGAAGAGCTGGAGCTATGGACTATCTAGAATATTTGGGGCTTAGATCAATAGGGGACCATTATTTCTGAACTGTATTAAATTATTTTTTTTCTCCTTCATTATTGATCATTTTAAGAAGTTGGAGAAAATGCTAAAGAAAAAGAGGATTTTGTCTGAGAAAAAGTAACCTCAATATGAAAAATATTAGAAACAAGCCAGAAAACATTAAAAAACTTTTCATGTACACCTTTGAATATGGGGAAAAATGATGTTTGATCATTTAGTTTAGTTCCATTATATTCCAAGAGAGGTCTAAAGAAATCATATAGCTAGTGACAGTGGTTGAGGTAGGATTAGAGGTTTTCTAACTCCTGCTCCAGTGCTCTTTCCACCCCAGATTGGAGTTTTTAGCATACTAGCTATTCCAGATTTCAAGAAAAGTTGTTTTCAATAAAGTTTTTTATTTTTGTGGACCAACATGTACTAGCTTTAGTTAAATGTTTTACGTGAGCTCACATTAAAAGTCTAGTTTACCATAGCACTAACTGTTAAAGTAAGATGCTATCATTCAGATTAGTATGGTAGAAACTAGGCATGGACCCACATTTAACACCACATACTAAGATAAAATCAAAATGGGTCCAATATTTAGGCATAAAGAACGAGATCATAAATAAATTAGAGGAACATAGGATAGTTTACCTCTCAGACTTGTGGAGGAGGAAGGAATTTGTGTCCAAAGGAGAACTAGAGATCATTATTGATCACAAAATAGAAAATTTTGATTACATCAAATTAAAAAGCTTTTGTACAAACAAAACTAATGCAAACAAGATTAGAAGGGAAGTAACAAATTGGGAAAACATTTTTACAGTTAAAGGTTCTGATAAAGGCCTCATCTCCAAAATATACAGAAAATTGACTTTAATCTATAAGAAATCAAGCCATTCTCCAATTGATAAATGGTCAAAGGTGATGAACAGACAATTTTCAGATGATGAAATTGAAACTATTTCCACACATATGAAAGAGTGTTCCAAATCACTATTGATCAGAGAAATGCAAATTAAGACAATTCTGAGATACCACTACACACCTGTCAGATTGGCTAAGATGACAGGAAAAAATAATGATGAACATTGGAGGAGCTGTGGTAAAACTGGGACACTGATGCATTTTTGGTGTAGTTGTGAAAGAATCCAACTATTCTGGAGAGCAATTTGGAACTATGCCCCAAAAGTTATCAAAATGTGCATACCCTTTGACCCAGCAGTGGGCTTATATCCCAAGGAAATACTAAGGAAGGGAGAGGGAACTGTATGTGCCAAAATCTTTGTGGCAGCCCTTTGTGTAGTGGCTAGAAGCTGGAAGATGAATGGATGTCCATCAATTGGAGAATGGTTGGGTAAATTATGGTATATGAATGTTATGGAATATTATTGTTCTATAAGAAATGACCAATAGGAGGAATACAGAGAGGCTTGGAGAGACTTACATCAACTGATGCTGAATGAAACGGGCAGAACCAGAAGATCGCTGTACATTTCAATACTGTAAGAAGATGTATTCTGATGGAAGTGGATATCTTCAACATAGAGAAGAGCTAATCCAATTCCAATTGATCAATGATGGACAGAATCAGCTACACTCAGAAAAAAAAAGGGAAATGAGTGTAAACTGTGAGCATTTTTTGTTTGTTTTTTGTTTTTCTTCCCAGATTTTTTTACCTTCCAAATACAATTCTTCCTTTGCAACAACAACAAGAAAATTCGGCTCTGCTACATATATATTGTACCAAGCATATATTATAAGATATTTAATATGTATGGGAATGCCTGTCATCTAGGGGAGGGGGTGGAGGGAAGGAGGGGAAAAATTCGGAACAGAAGGGAGTACAAGGGATAATGTTGTAAAAAAATTACCTATGCATATGTACTGTCAAAAAAGTTATAATTATAAAATTAATAAAAAATAAAAAAAATAAAATAAACCAAAAAAGATGCTATCATTCAGAAGCATATGTAGAATTTGTACCTTGCAAAACATATGACTATATATATATATATATATATATATATATATATATATATATATATATATATATTGTTTTATTGATGATCAAGTAGTCAGAAAACATTTATTACACATGGATTATATGCTAGACATTGTGTTAAGATTTAGATATTCTAAGAAAGGCAGAAACTGTTTTGCACAAACTTTTATTTTAATAAGGAACACAGTTTTAAAAAGTAGGGCTGCATAATAGATAAAGAACTGGCCTTAGCATCAGAAAAACAAAGATAGATTTAAATCTTCTATCATATACTGACTGTGTGACTGGGCAAATCACTAAACTTCTCAATATACCAAACAACCTTTTATAAATATGTGCTAATCTGCATTGATAGAAGGAGATTCACCACAGAGTTCTCTCAATCAATGAAATTACAGATTAGTTAAAAAAAAATACCGACTAGCTGAAGTAAATAATTATAAAACTTTTGGGAGATTTCTTTTCATATTAACTCATTCTGAAGTCCTTAGGCAGAGGCTTATTGACTTCTATAGTTCTATTCTAAAAAATTCTAATGGAAAAACTAGTTTAAAAGAATTAATATACAACATAACAAATTACATGTTTCCTTTAAGTTTTTGCTAATGAATTTTGTCATCTCTTTTGCTATTTCCATATTGTCATATCTAGGATCAAAGTCAACATAGTGAAGATGAGATCAATAATTCTTTGTTGTTGCTATTGTTGATTGATTTCTATTTAAAAAATTTTTTTCAAAACATAAAAGATGATTGTATAAGAAACTACAAAACTATTATGTAGAACTTGCTATTTCTTTTAAATATACAAGAAATTTGTACATTTCTTCTTCCATTTTTTTTTTTGTCCTCCCTCCCACAACCATTCTTAGAAAGTAGAGGAAAGACTCATTTTTTGGTGAGGTAGGATGGTTGAGCTCTATAAATAGTTAACCCCAATTGCTTGTTTTCTGTCTAGTATACTCAATTTTATATAGTGCAGAAATTCAGAAACTCAGTTTCCGAGATTATATAAAATGAAATCCCAACATGGATATGATCACAAAGGAAGAAATTTTGGTAAATTAAGATTCCCTTTCCAACAAATTTCTTAGCTTCTCTGGAAAAGCATCAGAGATACCAAAAATCTTTTGAGTTAAGGCATTTATAGTTTTCTTAAAAATTTAAGCATTATTTTGAATGATCATCATATTAAGAAATTAGTAGTCACCAAGATCTGATCTCAGATATCAGATTATTTGTCTAGTTACCTATAAAATTTTTGGAGAAATACAGTATAAGGCAGACTAAGTTTGTAGAAGGAAAGCAGATTTGCAGTTCTATTACTTTTGCATATCTAATTTATAATTGAATAATAGCAGGAAAGTACTTTTATTATATCTATATTTATCTATATCCTTGATTATATAATGAAAGATACCATAATCCTCATTATTCAGATTCCAGATTAGCATTCTGGGTCATTGAGTTAGTATAGGAACTTAGTATTTTGGTGCAAATGGAAAGTGAGAGGCCAGAACCTGTAGAGGGCTTAAACTCTGAAAAAAGCTATGCTTGAATCAGACAAGAAAGCACTTAAGTCTAATGAATGTTTTTGGCAGTAAAATAATTGTAGGCAAGGATTGGAGGGCTGGGGAGAGAAGTCAGAGTCACTTGGCAGCAGGACAAGGAGGAGAGAGGCTAGAGACTGTAGACTCCAGAATTCAGGATACATCTTTGGCAAGTTGTGTGGCAGTTTGCCGGCCTCCTTCACTTCTCCCCTTAAAGACCAAGGGGACTTTTATTTATCCTAACTATGGCTAATCCTGAGGCCCCCTAGGGAGCTAGTACAGATATTATAAGAATCAAAAGAGAGAATGAGACTGTAGCAAAATGGAATATGCTAAAGCAAGATCAAATAGAAATGCAATCCTGTGGGCCATATTTTCCTTATCTGGGATTTCTACCATTGATTTTTTAGACCAAAAGCAGAGGTTTATGTTTATAACTATTAAGTATTATGTTAATAATCACAATAAATAATTTTATATTGTGCTTTAATATATGCAAAACTCTTTGTTCACAGAAAATTTGTTTTCAAATACTATATGTAAAATAAGAGTGTTGAATTAGATGGTTTCTAAGATCACTTTCACACTTAAATCCATGATCCTAAATATTCTCTGTTAATCTCACTTATGTTAAATTCAATTTCATCTTTTTTATTCAAGTATTTATTTATTTTAAACTTAAATACAGAATAAGAAAAGGAAAAACAACATTGTCATGTGCACAGCAGGATATGAGAGGATTAAAATATAAAGGAATAGTTTTTCATTTCAAGAAAACCCATATAATAAACACTTCATACAGTATTCAAAGCAGTTCATCTTTTTTTGCTTCCTTGTAGATTTTGTTTTATTCTCTGCTGTGTACTTTTTACTTTATCTCCCCTTTTCTCCCAAAAGCTATGGCGATCCTCTCTCTTCTCTCTCTCTCTCTCTCTCTCTCTCTCTCTCTCTCTCTCTCTTTGTCTTCCTACTATATGCACACAAATATACATACACCTGCATTTATACTTACATACAAACACATGCATATTCACACACACATATATACATAAAGGTGGTTATCTACAATTATATATATGTATACATATACATATATATAATATGCATACATGTAAGACTGTACTTTGCTTATTTTCACTTGTCATCTGTTTTTCTGAGGGTAAATAACATCTTCCATCTTAAGTACAAATCTTTTCATATTTTTCTAAATGTATCAACTCATTTCTTAAACTATAGCAATATTCCAATTATACTATCTAGTTATTTTAAGTAATCTGAAAAATATTGATGAGTATGATTGACATATAATCTAGTGTCTCTTTTGATTAAATCTATTTTAGCTTTAACTTTGAGATGATTCCTTTAAAAATAATAAATTGTACTCTTAGTCTTTATTTTATGTTTGTCTGTAATCTCTCATTTTTTAAATAACATTCCCTGGAACTAACATATTGTTGAGCTCAAATTTTAATCTATCCTCTATTTCCATTTTATGTGTGAATTTATCCAATTTGCATTCTAAGCCATAATTACTTGTTTTGCTCCTTCCTATTTTTCTGACTATCTTACCCCATTCCTATTCCTCCTCACTCCTCTGCTTTCCTTCTAGCCCTCAACCTATTCCTATGCTTTGTGTTTCTTCTACTTTACTTCTCTCACTCCCTCATCTTTCAATTATTTAATTATCATTTTCCTTACTCTATACCCTTGCCTTCTTATTTCTATCTGAATTTTGAAGATTTTTGTACTCTTCTAAATATAGAAGTTGCTCTCTCCTTATTACATTCTGACCCTTCTGTGTCACTTTTATATGATTCCCTCACCCTCTGATTTTTTTTCTGAATTTAGAATACTTTTTATAGATATATATGTATTATTCCCTCTTTAAGCCATTTCCAGTGAGAGTTGGATTCCAGAACTATGAGCCTTTCTCTCCCATTTTCCCTTTTGTACTTCATTTATAATAATTACTTTTAAAAACCTTTTCCTACATAGTTTTGCTTTTTTTTTAAGAATCATATCATATCCAGTTCTACCCAGTTTTCTTTTGAACTACCCAATTACTAATGTCAATCTTAGAATATAGCTTACATTTCTGCATATAAAAAAATAAACAATTTGTAATTAGTCTAATTAGTCTTTGATCTTTACCTTACATTTCTCTTGGATCTTGTATGTCAAAGTATCACTTAAGTTCAGGTCCTTTTGCAATAAAATCCCCAAAGTCTAACAATTTATTGAATACTCTTTTCATTAAGGATAATACTTAACTTTTCAATTCCAGTTCTTTTGCTTTTCAATATATAGTTATTCAAGACCTGCAGTCTTTTAGTGTACCCACTTCAAAATCTTGTGTAATCCGAAGTGTGGCTCTGCCATAGTTGAAGGTTTGTTTTTTTCCTAGTTGCTCATATTTTTTTTCCTTAACCTGGAAGTTTCAGAATTTGGCCATAATAATAGGTTTTCCTCATAGAATCACTTTCAGGTTGTGGTCAGTTGATTTTTTCTATTTCTACTTTTCCCTCTTTTTCTAATACTTCAGGATAATTAAAAAAATAATTCTTGTATTATTCTATCAATATTCTTTTTTATTATAACTTTCATGTATTATGATTATTCTAGTTTTCTCTTCTTGATCTATTTTCCATTCTAGATTGATCATTTTTCTTATAAAAGTCTCATATTCTCTTCTACTTTTTCATTACTTTATGTTTTGTTTTATTTCTTATATTTATTATTTCTCTTATAGCTTGTCTGGTTTCTCCTTGCCCAATTCTAATTTTCAAGAAGTGATTTTTCTTCCTTAACATTCTGGATGTCCTTTTCCTGTTAATTGATTTTCATTTCATCCCTTGTCAGCACAGATTCATTCAATCATTGCTTCCCCCTTACTTAGACACCTTACTCTCCACAGTATTTAGGAGGTGAAGTTTCCTGTAGCTAAGGCTACCTTTTAGTTCCAGGATTTACTTCTTGCTATTTGCTTACTTTGGTTAAGCTTCCATCCCAGAATCTTCTTTGGATCTTTTCAGGTTGTCAGGAGAACTACTGTCTTGCCTCAACCCTTTTTGGTGCTTTCCATTCACCTTCGGGTGCTATTTTGTCTTATTTGTGGAAAAAATCTGGAGAGCTTGGACTTTTTTGACCTACCCTATCTTTTTCTAATTCATTTGAACTTACACATTTGATGATTTTCACTTACATACTCTATTCTAAATGTTGTTATCTTTGTGGAGAAATCAAAAAAGGCAGTAATGGATTTGTGTCATGAGGCATATTTACATAAAACTTTATGCTTTATCAAATGTTATCCTGAATTCAACCTGAGAATATAGATAGTACAATTGTTATCAATATTTTCTAAAGTAAGAAACTAAGTCTCAGAATGATTAAATGATTTGTTTTTGACTCACATAACTTAGAAAATTTTATCATTGTCTTTTCTAGTACAAGCACTAATCTAGTCCTTTATTTAGCTTTGTCTTTCTCCCAAATAGCTTCAAATAAATAAAAACCTTTATTTTAATTATTAACTGTTATTGAAAGGTTCATTTTGAGCTTTAGTATTATTGATAGTATTCTTATAGATCTATGACACTATTTTGTAAGTAGACTGCATTGTCTGTTATCTTCATCTTCTGCAAATATATTTTGAATCTGAGCTGATTTTTGAGCTTGTGGGATAGTCTCAATTAAAAAAAATCTTCCTTTCAGAAATCATATTTTTTGGGACATAATCAACATGTCTTTTTTTTGAAAATAGTCCATTTACTTTTTTGGCTAAGAAAGCTACCTTAATTTAGTAGTATGGAGAGAGAAAGAGGAGGCAATTTCCTCAACTTCTATGTATTTACTCCAATAAAAACCTGAGATAGTTATGAAACCAAATAACCAAGAAATCCAATCAGAAACTACAAATGATTTCTTCCATTTCAGAATAGTACAAGAAGTCAGAGAGAAGTTCACAGACAATAGAAAGACAATTTGCAGGAAAGCCAACATTAAGAGGCAAATAAGCCCTATCTTACAATGCATTGGAATAGACTTGTCCTTTGAATGGCTTTTCATTTAGAGGTAGGCAATGAAAGACCCCATAAGAAAGCCTCAGGGAAACTAAATCCCTATAGTAGGGACCTTGGAAGCCTCACAAAGTAACAGCCCATTCTAAGAGGAAATAACTCTTAGAGGTGAAGTTCAGTACAGGAAATCATATAATACAGGCAAAGACCAAAGAGGACTGAGTACCCTACCCAAAAGTGCAGCAGAAAAGATGAGTGAATCATAGAAAAGACTGACTAATAACAATGCTGCTGCAAAATTATTATAAGTATGAATACTCCCTGCAAATAAGGAGCATTAACAACATTGAAAACTGAAAGCAGAGACTTGTAGAAGGTCACAGACAATGAGGGAACTCTGGGTAAGGTATAAAATTCTTCAGCCCAGAGGGAACCTGCTAACAATGTCTGGTTCGGCTCCCCATTTCCTCTAAGGGCTCTCGCCCTTCCTAAGAAGTCACAGGGTGGTGACAACTTGTGTGGTGATTGAAGCAGAGTGATATCAGGTAGAAGAGTGATATCAGGTAGGTGGAAACTACATACAATAGCAAGTTGTTTATGTGGTCCCATACTCACAGTATATACTTAGCCCAGTGTTGTTATGGTTACATAAGGATATGAGGGTATTATAAGGGTGAAAGAACTGGGAATAAATGGATCCCATATTTCCACATTTTCAGGAGTCTCGCCTCATCACTTCTCCATTAAGATGGTATGTTTTAATTACCCTGGCTTGGGGGCTTTAGAAAGCATATAATGTTTTGTCACCCCAAGTTGGGGACTCTAGAAAGCAGGATACAACAGAAAATCAAAGGAAAAAATGGATTTTTCACTGTTATAAGAAAATCTGGAAGAAATGGAGCAATAGAGAGAAAAAAAAACTTGAGAAAAAAACTGGAAGGAGAATAAATCGCTTATAAGAAAAAGTGATAAACCTTATATAAATAATAAACTTCATGAAAACTAGAATAGACAAAATAGAAATCAGGAATTCCACAACATTGCAAGAAATATTATAACAAAATCAAAAGATTTAAATAGTAGAAGAAAATGTAAGATATCTGATAGCAAAAACAATTGACCTGGAAAACGGGTGAAAAACAAATTGTATATTGTATATTGTAGCGGGTTGGAAGAGTGTACTTGAATCTAGGACAGCAGGGTGCTTGCAGTTAAGTACCTACTAGGTGGGAGATGGTGGTTCTCTAAGCAATACTTGATGGAATGTAATGATGTGGTCAATCTAATTGGTGTATACTTAGGGTAATATGGTGATGTTATCTCAGTTCTACAGCTGCCCATGCTCAGTGTGATGTCATAATGTAGTTGTGCTGGGGTATTTAAGGGAGTCCTAGAGACAGAGGGCTCTCTTGGCCATGGCAATCTCAGCCACAGAGAAGACTTCAGGCTCCAGACTCCAGAGTGCAGACTCCATCTTTGACCAGCTATGGGTCTGCTCTCCTACCTCCTTCACTTCACTCTCCCAATAAGTCCAAGACCTCAGGCTGATCCAGAGGCCCACCAGAGAGCCAGCCCGGACATTACAGAAAACAATATTAAACTATCTACAAACCATGATTAAGAAGAATCAAAGGTGTTATTTTCAAAAATTCAGAAATGAAATATTTACAAATGGTAAAGTGAAAATAAAAATCTACCAACATTTCTCAAAAAAACTTGAAAAGAAATAGATTCAGGAATGTCATAGTCAAAATAAAAAATGAGTACTAGAAAGGATGTATTTGAAGTATGAACAAACCATAATCATGTTGCATTGGAATTGATTCTACTCTGGATGAGTAGAAATTTTGGAAAATAATAATCTCAAAGGCAAAAGAGATAAACTACCTAGAATTCTATCAGTAAAAATGGACTTTTTAAAATTGGGAGTCTGAATTTATTTGTATAAATACATTGGTAGATGCATTTATACATCATTGATAGATAATTGATCAGTGCTCTACAAATTTATGAGGTGAAGTATTCAGATAAAAGAGATCTTGTTTTTAGGTTTCTAGTTCTGAGGGGAAAAAAAACAATGCTATGTGGTCTTCAGGGGAAGGTATCAGCAGTTAAGGAATGTCCCTGGGAAAATGCTGACATATAGAGAAAGCAGCCCTTTGATCATGATGATTTCTTCCCACTCTACTTCTCTCAGGGGTCTTTCCTTGAAGACAATTTGTAATATATGCCTTCTCTCTTGAAGATGGAAGAGAGAAGACAGAATTTTTCTCATGCAAACATGGAGCTCTGAGCAAGCAATCTCCGCAACTGAGGAGAGTTTTATGCAAGTGGATCTGAGCCTCTGTTTACAAATAAAATTAAATACTTTCATGCATTTCTTACTAAAATTTGAGTTGGTTATGATATGAACACAATACCAGAGAAATCTAAAGAAAGTAAATTTATTTGAGATTTATTTGATGATGTAGCATTACCATTCTAATTGGAAAGAAAAAAAAACTTAATATTTTCACAAGGATATTAAGGGAATTAAATATGAAAAAGAGAACCTGGGAAGTGGAATTATTCTGTTCTGAGGGTTTTAAGAAGTCACAGAGAAGGGATAGTGAAAAGAGGAATACAACAGTGTAGAAAGGAATAAATAGATAAAATTTACTTTTATCTCATAATTGGTGTATAAGAGAAAAAAATTTCAAATATGGGGGAAGGGATAGTGAGGATGAACATCATTTGAGCCTCACACACTCTGATCTGAAGTAGACAAGGAAGAATTGGAACAATACAAATTGAGTTTGGAATAGAAATTCATCAAAATTCAACAGCAAAAGAAATGGAGATAGAGGAAAGAGAGGTTAAGAGGAAGGATAATAATAGTGATCAAACAGTACAATTCCTCCCTCACAACTTTCTGATCCTGAAGGGGAAATTAAAAGAGGGGGAAAAAGAAAAGGATTAGAGTCTAAGGAAGTAGCTAAGATAACCTCTTTGACAATTAGGATATAGTTTAACAAATCATGGTATATGAATATAATGAAATAACATTAGGCAGTTAAAATATGAAAGCAATCTATGATATACCCAATTATATGTCAATAAATCTAATAATCTAAGTGAAATGGAGGAATACTTACAAAAACATAGATTGCCCAGATTAATAGAAGAGGAAATAAATTACTAAATAGACTCATTTTAGAAAAATAATTAGAACAAGCTATAGTGAGGAATTGAGAATGATACCTAAGTCTACCTGAGGGACTGGGAGGATGCTACTGTCCTGTAAAAATAATAGGGAAGGTAGGCATTGGGTAGAGTTCAGGGGGAAATAAAATAAGTTGATGAACACTCAAGTCTTTTTGGAGTGTTTTTTCTTTGATTTTAGACATATTGAGTTTAAGATGTTTCCTGGCTATCTAGTTTTGAAAGTCTGAAAAGCAATTGGAGTGTGAAATTGGAGGTCAGCAAAAAACATTGGGTCAGGAAAGGTAGATTTCAGAATATCAGCATAGAAATGGTAATTTAATCTATTGGAGTTGAGAAGATTACCAATAAATTAGTGAAGAATGTACCTAAAATAAGTATCATTTTAACACTGAAGTGTTATTATAATTTGTCTTTCAAGGAAAATTGCTATAAGCAGGGTCTTTAATTTCATTTATTTACAGCTTTATAATGAATGATTCACATTCTTTCTATTTAGTGTTTTAAGACCCAGTGAAATGGTGGATAAATAAAACAAACAACAACAACAAAAAAAAAAACAGAAAAAAAGGAAGAGAGTTTACAATGCTCTAAAAGTACCTTGTATTTGGAAATTACAAATACCTTGTACTAGAAAGGGTATGATTGTGCTAAAAAAAAAGAGGGCAATGTTCTTTTCAAATGGCAATTTTGATTTGTTTTATCTTGCATCTAAGACTTTTTTCCTGACTAGACAAGACTATAAGAAGGGAAAATCAAAAGCCTTTTGCATTTGGATGCCAAAACAGAGTTTATACAGGGAGAGGGAGGGAAGGAGGGGAAAAAAGGAAAAAAAGAGAGAAAGAGAGAGAGAGACTTAAAAAATGAATGAATTTATTTTAAAATGTTTTTGTTTCTTACATCATAATAGTTTTCTCCAATATCTTTCCTCATTTCCCTCCCAGAGAGCTATACCACATAACAAATAGGATTTTCAAATTTACTATTAAACAACCCATTGTAATAAATCAGAAAATGTACAGTGTGGACCTGTCACTTCAATGGAAGGGTAAATTTGGAGGTATAATGAATGAGTTTAAAAGGACAATGCACAATGCAGATATGCATGCAGAATGTAGAGACTGGATTCATTCACACATAAAATACATATGTAAGGAAGAACTGAAACAATCTTTCAGAGATATTTCAGTGTCTTCCTAGAAAAAGTTTCAAATGCTTCAATCTAGATCATTGTTATCATTTCCATGATCTTTGTCATTATTGCTAACATTTACATTGCATTTTAATTTTTAAAAATGTATTCTGTACCTTAATTTATTTACAAGCCTTTAAAGAAGCTTGGGAGGTAGATTCTATAACCCCTATTTTACATATAGAGATGAGGGAGTTCTCAGGAAATGCCCTTGATTTTTGAGGTGAAGCATGAGCAGGATTCTTATTTAAGATGGTAGAGGTAGAGGAGCTATGGGAGGTTTGAAAAGGGATAAAAAGTATTAGCAAACATTGATTAGGGAGGTATAAAAGGATTTTCTTTTTGTAGCAAGAGCCCAGTTGAAATTATGTGACATAAATTTCTAATGGAGTTTTAAAAAATAGTTTTGATTGTTGAGAAGGTTTTCCAGATATTAAACCTACATGTTCTTTTGAATTTTTTAATCATTGCCTCTGGTTCTGTCCTCTGGGGCCAAACAGAACAAGTTTAATTCCTCCTCCACAGGAGAGTCCTTCAGATATTTGAACATTGCTATAATGTCCTCCCTGTGATACTTTTCTTCTCTAAGTTAATCTTCATTTCCTTAAATTTATCTTCATATATCATATGTTTGAGGTCCTTCGCCATCTTAGTTGGTGATCTTGAGTAATTTTCCAGTTATAAAGATCTTTACTAAACTCTGGTGCCCAGAGATGCATACAATGCTCTCTATTTGGTACATTATAACCAGTTAATCAGTATTTATTAAGTATCTATTATGTGCCAGACAATGTACTAAGGATTGGGTTTATTTAAAAAAGTAAAATATAGTTCTTATTCTTAAGGGTCCTTATTGTCTAATGGAAGACAGGCAAAAAAACTACAAACTATGTGCAAACATATAGTACAAATCAGAGATAATCGACAGAAAGAAGGATTTAAAAATTAAGAAAAAACATCAAGTAGAAAGTAAGATTTGACTAGGACTTGGAAGAATTTAGAGAATCTAGGAAGTAGACTTGAGGAGGAAGAGTATTCCAAGCATGGGGAACAACAGCCAATGAAGATACTTGGCATCTGGAGATGGAGTGTCTTGTGTAAGGAAGAATTATTTTGAATCTGGTCATTTAAATAACTCTGAATTTATTTAATTGTATTATCATTGTATATAAATCTCTCATTCATCAGAATCATGTTATCTTTACCAAATACTTTTCCAAAATCTCAGTTAAACTATATATATATGTATATATGTGTATGTGTGTGTGTGTGTGTGTGTGTGTGTGTGTGTATAGATTCATTCATGTCTCTATTTTTCTCTCTCTGTCACAAATACCCAATCTACCAGTTTGTTAATCTTATAAAAAAAGATAAAAGATAAGCCTAGAACTTTATTTTCTAGATATTCATTAATCATCTCATGATCCATTCTCAAATTTTTTGCTCTGGCTTTTTCGAAGTGAAGGTCAGTATCTTAAAGCTTGCAAAATATATTATTTTTCCTTTCTTTGAAATATAGGACATGGGACTTTCTCTAGTCCTATGGTATTATTTTCTGTCCTTGATGACTTTTGTTTTTAACACATCACTGAAAGTAACTGAGTAATCATTCTTCCAATTATTTTTCTACTGAAGATCTATTTCTAGAGTTATTTGAACTCTTTTTTTTTCCTATCTCCTGATTTAAGTATCAATTCCCATTGTTCATTTTTTTGTTATTTACAGTATAATAGTTATGCCCCTTACCAACAAAAAAAGAAGGTAATCAGGATTCAAAGCCTTAATCTTTTTTATATGTTCCAGTTATCATCATACTGAACTCATGCTGAATAGGTGACTCTGTATTTAGTCCTGATTTTCCCAAATGATTGTCCTCTGCTTCCTAGCTACATTCAGGCTACTAAGCTTTTGAATCATTGATACAGTATTTTTGTCCTATTTCATAGTCTTTAATTTATTCTTTCTTATCCTTTCCAAGAATCCATTTTAAATGTAGAGATAGGTGTAAATATATATATATTATATTATAATTATTATATTGTAATATATTATATTATAAATATATATATATATATATATATATATATATATATATTACCATCCTGTTCACCATATTGATTTGAATTTCCATGTATCTGATATTCTCCTTCCATCAATGTGTGTGTGTGTGTGTGTGTGTGTGTCTATATATATATATATATATATATTCTTTCTATGATATCTAACAGACCAGTTTTCTCATTCCATATTTTTTTTATTCTAAAACCCTTTAAATTAGATTTTTAAGATACAAGGGAAATGTATCTTTACTGACCTTTATCAAGGATGATCTTTTCTTGCCTTGTTTTCATATCACAGAGCAACTGTGTCAGCATACCTAAGTAGTGAATAACTATCACTAGTTTCTTTTTTTATTTGACATTTAATTGGATGATTTCTCACCTAATAGTTAGAGGGCTGTATATTATTACTTGGAGGAAGAACATTTGCTTCTTCATCTAGCCTTTTCTTCTTCAAGAAGAATCTCTAACAAAACTTTTTAGATCCAACTATGGAATTATATATTGTTTTCCTTTTTTTTTTTTTTTTTTTAATGTGACTGTCTTCTACTTACCAACCTTTTGTCTAGGCATAAGCTTTCCCTCTATTCCTTCAGATTCTTTTTTTCCCCCCATTAAATATTTTTTTAAAGGAACATGTGATTGCACTTTGATATTTGAAGTGTGATTTCCTTGAGTAACTTCACTTCTTTTTAGAAAAGGGACCAGCCTACATTTGGGAAGCAGACAACAATCACCTTACTTGGGAGAAAGATGCAAGTCATTGTAGAAGTCAACATGACTTCCACACTGGAATTTTGTATTTCCTTCTTCCCTCCCAAGAACCTTATTTTCTTACCTATTATCTTGACAATTCTATTAAACTTTCCCTTGTTTTAACACACACACACACACACACACACACACACACACAATTATACTGTATTTTTGCTTTTTCTGATTAACCTTTTCTTTTACTATTTTTAAATTACTAGTGTACTTTACCAACTGAGTTTATTTACCAAAAATAAGCTTTTACCTTTGCCTTGCCAACAATCTTTGCCAGTTACTTCTAAATCCTTTCTTTTAGGCCCATATTCAAACCATTTCTCTATTTAGATTGACCCCTCCTTCCTTTTACTAAAGTTATTCTTCAGGTTATTTTTGAATTATTCCTTTTTTTCCTTCCCCAGTTCATTTTCTTGTCATCTTCATGATCCTAAGGCCCTTAAACTCATTTTCACACACTCCTCATTATTCACTTTCCACCCTTGTCTCCTCTCCTATTCCTTCATCTGAAACATTTTCAGTGTAATAGTTATGCCTACATGTCACATAGAAGCTGAAAATACAATCTGGACTTGGAGAATTTTTTCTTAATTGTTTGACAATTTTCTCCCTAAATTCAATCTTTTGGTCTTTTAAAAATTGTCCAAACCCCTTCATAAACAATCTTTATCACTCACTTTTCCTTATTTAACTGAAATGCTTTTCTCTTATGGAAGTAGAAATCCCATTATACATATACTAGTCATTAGAGATGCATCTTGAACACAATTCTTCTTGACTGCAAGCCTAAAATTCTATTCATATGCTACAGTGTCAAAATTTTGGTCTGGAATGGACCGTAAAGGAAGCATAGTCCAAATTCCTTGCTGTGCAGATGAAGAATCTGCAGTCCATGAAGCCTCAAAGGAAAACTCATGATTTTGCCTAAAGTAACCCAGAATATTCATAGTAGAGCTGGAATAGGTATCCAGATTTCCTAAATCCGAATACTGTAATATTATCTATGATGTTAGGCCATTCAAAATATCATAATTCCTAAAATAGAGGATGCTATTAATAACATTGGTTTATATTCCAATTTGGACATAATAAAGTGGAAGTATTTTTGATATAATGTGATTTTCAAAAACAACTTCTTCACTTGAAGTTTTCATCTAATTCTTTGTAATGAAGCTCCCAATAATTGTAACATTTGCATCTGAGAGTTTATAACAACATACTTTTCAAATTATGGAGGGGACGATAGAGACCATTGTCTACAATTCTTTTACATCACAGTGAAGAAGACAAAAACCCAGAAAATGGCAATGTACTGCCTGTGGTAACACTGCTCACAAGCAATGCAGCTGACAATTGAATCCAGATTTTCTAACTCTATATTCTACAGTGTTTCCTTTATGTCTATATACTAGATATAGGGTTGTTGCTAGGTACTTTAGGAAAAATTGTTTTCTTTTAGAATAATTTTTTTTCTTGCTCAGATTCTCCCCCGTGAAACCAAAAAATCTGGCCTAATTACTGAGTACTGCAATTCTTTGAGGGTAAAAACAATTTGTGCTGGATTTGCAGTTCCAGCTAAAGACCAGAGGTGGTGCTGAGTGTTCAGGGAACTGTCAGGAATTGACAGCTCTGAAATTAAACTTGAAAAGAATCTAGTTAAGACTAAAATCTGAGAACATAAATCATGAATTAACTTAATTGCAATGGCAAATAAAAATCTGAAAAAAAGAAAAAATGTAAAAGGAAATTAAAAAGTTTCACAAGAGGAAAAACATTCAGAAAAGTAAATACAAATTAGAATCCGAAAGGAAAAGAAAAATAAAATATAATCCTTTCTATACCCAGAATATAAGTTTAAATATTTGTTGACTGGATACTGGAAGGCATTTTGTTTAATCATATTCCTCAAGGAAATATTTCTAATAGCTATTTACTTGGTAAAAGATTTTGCTGTTTATATATAGGTGAGCCCTGTTTGTAGCTTCAATGATTAAACTGCAGGAAATCTAAATAATCATTTCAGACATTATAAAATATAAAGTAATGCATGGTTTTTCTTGTTGCTTTGATGTTGCAGTTGGAAATACAGGATTTTAGGAGATACAGAATCAATAGAATGTGTATGTCGATAAAGAGAAAGGTTAAGCTGCTTAAATTTGGGTGTAAGTAGTTTTTTCCTACAAATAACTTCTGTTACTGTAGAAGTTTATAGATCTAAAATAATTTACAAGCAGTATTTCCTTTGATTTCATAACAATTCTTTGAAATACTTTATTCAAACATTTAGCACTATTTTACAGATAAGTAGACAAATAATCTGAAAGATTGAAGGATTTACTTCAAACCAGAATCTAGTAGGTAAAAAACTTAGTCAAATTCAAGTTTTGATTAGAAGGTCAGTGCTTCTTCTTACATCGCCACACCATCACCAGCATCAACACTATTAATATCAGCAAAACAAATGATAGGATATACTACTTATTTTGCTGAGAGTTTGAATCATCTCAGATATCATAAAATATCACACCAAATACTATAAACTTTATTCTGCCTCTTTTCTTCCTTCTTTCTTTTTTTTGTTTCTATACATCTTTTCTTTAAAATTATTATTTACTGCTCATGTAACCTCAGACAAATTGCTAACTTCTTTGGGCCTCAGTGTTTCACTGATAAAATGAGGGGTCAAAGTAGATGGCCTCAAAATTCCTTCTCATCTCTGAATCTATGATACTATTATGATCAGTATTCTTACTGGCATTTGCATGTTGGATATAGTAAAGGAAGGAAGAGGTTAAATTTCATTCCAATCATCACTTCTACCCCACCTACCAGCTGCTGGCAATAAATATATTTTGGATCCCCTAAGGGACCAGTTAGTCTGTAGAAATAAGACATTATCTAATCATATTTCTTTGGTCAAGCAGTACTGTTTACTGTTTTTTCAAGTCAAGTTTTTAGAATTTTCTTTCTAGCAAAATATGGAAAACAACATATAGTACAATATATATATATATATATATATATATATATATATATATATATATACATATATATAGTGCATAGTCATTATGGCAATTGTTGGAAGATCTTATATTAATAGTTTGTAACTGTAAGAATCAGGAGATTTCATTCTGCCCTTGCCTCTGAATTATCTGACAGCTTTCTTCTTCTCTTTCAAAATAGAGATCATGAGGCATAAAAACAAGTTGACAAATTGAAGCTGGTATGCTTAAAAACATAGAGATGGAAAAGGCACTTTAAAAAATAATGCTGTAGTGATCATTCAAACACCTACAGGTCTTAATTATATATGGTTTGATTGTCCAATTTGTGGATTATTCAGTCTTTAAAAATATCTTCTTTTCTCTCTTACAATCGATTTTGAGATCCATGGCAACCTTCGTGAGCATCTTTATTGAAGGCAGAAAAGGCAAATGGATGTATTCCTCAAACTGGATCATTTGCTATTTGTTAGCAGGCAGCTATTGACTATAATGAGATTTTTAGATTATTTTGTGCTTGTCTTATTCCCATTATTAGGGGGCTGATCAACTTGGCTATATATTTCATGGAATTTAAAAAAAAACCATGGAAATACATCAAACATCAAATATCTTAAAAAAACTTGAAAACAACACAATTCTCTCTTCCTTTTCCTATATTCCTTCTTTTTCTTTTCCCCCCTCTCTACTTCCATTTATATCTGCAATGAAATTATATACAGAGAGGGGAGTAGTTAGGAGAATCAATGGCTAAATTCTCACTATTTTTATTTTTATTCAATCATTCAAGCATTTTTGACCACCCTCCATGTAATAAACACCTTGCATTCCATCTTGCAAGGATATTATATTTGTCCAAGATCTTTAAGCTTTTTAATAGGCTCCATGGGAAAAACATGTATATACATAATCATGATATAAATTCAAAGAGCATTCTTTTGGAATTAGTCTAGAAAGAGGAAAACATTTTTTGATAAGTAAAACATAGTTGACTTAATTCTCATTACTACACAGCAAAGTCTTTGTTCCCATAAAACTCAGGGGAAGTACATTAAACTTCTCTTTAGAAAATTATTTAGTATTCATTCATTTGCTGAATAAATACTTACTGTTCTCATACAAGTATGTATATATGGAGGAGATAGAAAGAAGACTACATAGTGGGTTCTTGGGCATTAATCTCCTATATATTTATATGTGTGTATATCTATTCTATTTATGTATGTGTATATGTGTATATATATTATGTAATATTATGTATATATACATACATATATGTGTGTATATATGTGTATATACACACACACTATATATACATCTAAAATAGAACTATGCTCGGCATATATATGTATATACACATACCTATGTATATGTACCCAGATATAAGAGTTTGTTTCCTTGGTATAAACAATTTCTCATATAAAAACTTATTCTATTGATGCACAGCAGCAACTGTGCAACATTTAATCTTAGAGTTTATTTGAGTACTAAGAGATTGAGTATCCTAGGTTCAGACAGCCACAATATACTAGAGATATGGTTTTAATCCACAACTGGCACTCTGTTTACTAAATCACATTGCCTCAGTACTTTTATACAATCTTTTACAATGCTACATAACAAATCTCTAGTACAGACAATACAAGTATTCATTTTATGGATGGGCTAATTGATACTTCTAGTATTTAGGCTATTCCTAGTGATATGTTTAATAAGATGCTTTGACTCTGTCCATTTTTTTCTTCTTCTATCCTATCTAGCTTTCAACTTACATTTTATACATATTATACATAGGCATTAGAAGTCTATTGTTTAAGATTTGATCCATTTCACACAGACTTTGTCAAAGAATGAGTGTTAGTTTTTTTGCATAGTTTTTCTGTCTCTGTCTCTAGTCTCTGTGAACTTAATATATCAAAATGCTATGTTTATTTTGTTATGTTACATTACATTAATCATATTATATCATGTTACATTATATTATGCTGTTATGTCAGGTCATGTCATATTAGGTTTTATTGTGCTATATGCTATGTTATGCTTTGAAGTGTAGTTTTGAGGTTTGAGATGTTCAGGGAAGACTAGTGCTTCTACTGTGAGTACTGGCTTCTATCACTGATTTTCACCTGATTCACCCAACTCTTACCTATGACTCCAAGAAGTTGTAGCAGACCCACACCCTGGTGAACTATTTTGGCAGACAGACTAAACCAGGTTGAAGGTAACTGAAGAATCTCAATTCCTTTGGTGAGTTTGGGGGTATTTACCCCAAGCATGTGAAGACTTCTGCTGGTGAATTGGATGGATGAGAATAACTTGTTCTAATATCTATGAAGACAACTGAAGCAGGCAAACATTGTAGAAAACTTAAAGCTTGTTTGGACATAGTTGGACTTGGTTAGACCATTGCATACTAAGCCATCATCAGTCATCTGACTTTGATTACTCAGGAAGAGAAAGATTGAGACTGACAACTTTGTACAACTCTGCCTCATTTATTAATTTATGCATGAATCAAAAAATCTCCCATGCCATTTTACATTTTTAAAAATCTATCTCAGCATTTGGTGGCAACAAGTAAGTGATGAAGTAGCAGTATATAGTGGATGTTATATTCACAATCTTGCACATGGAGGTTTTAGGCCATAGGGTTGACTTCTCACTAGAAGTAGAAGTGGGATTCAGCAGCTATCTGATCACTTTTTGAAATGAAGAAGTAATAGAAAAGGTGTCCTAAGTTTTTTTTTTTCTGTTTTACCCAATTCTGGCCTGCTTACCACACATGGCAGGTAGGGATCCCACCCTGAGGTGAAACACATACACACATAAATATAAAAACTTCTGCAAAGATTATTCTACTCACCATTGATATAGTGAACATGGACACATTTCTGGACAGTATGAAATACAGTAGCCTGAGAGAGGAATATTTCTTGTTGCAAGAGAACTCAGCAAGTATGGAGGCCAAATAATAGGCTTGAATGATGCAAGGCTGGCAAATGAAGACTAGATTGCTGAAGTCAGAGCTGGGTACAATATTTTCTAGAGTAGCTTCAGTGAAGGGAGGCATTGTAAAGCTAACTAAACTTAATTTGATCAATAAGCTTCTAGGCCCACCAAAAGAAGTGAAAAAACAAGTTCATGACAAGGTGATTGCCACTTCCAAGAATGTATCACACCATCATAATCAGTGTTATATTCTTGCTATGAGTAACTCTGAAGGACTCAAAATTTTTTTTTATGAAGATCTGGAGACCCTCATCATCAATGTGCCAAAAGAGGACAAACATAATTCTGGATGACTTTAATGTAAGTGTAGGTACACATTACCAGACATGTCAGAGAGTTCTTGGGAATAATGGCGTTTGAAAGAGCAATATCATGATCACTTAGTATTATAAATTTGTGCATCTAGTGTTCTTCTCATCACCAACACCATCTTCCATTTACCTAAATGAAGTAAAACTTCATGGATACTGCCTTGCAACAACAATATTGGCATTTAATAAATTATATCATTGTAAGAAAGAGACAGAGAGGTTGTGAGAGTGACAAAGATAATGAATGGCACAAAGAGCTGGACTGACCACAAACTTATCCCCTCCAAACTATATGTTCACATTCAACAAAAGCAGCTGCCCTAAAGCAAGATAATTACTGGAAAACTTAATGCCAATTAGAATGCTTCTTCAAGTTGAATAGTTCACTGCTAACTTGGAGGGAAAGCTGAGCCAACACATGGTTGGCAACAGTGGAGCAAAAAAGGCCATTTTCAGAGATTTGGTGTATGGCACTGTATTTACTCGCCTGGGAGGGAACATTCACAGACATCAAGATTGATTTAACAAAAATGATAGGGAAATACAGAAGCTGCTAAATCAAGCAAGAATTCCATAGGTTTACCAGCAAAATAGTTCATCTATCTCTAAAAAGGCAGCATTTTACTCCATCAAAAGTACAAATGAAACTTAGAGAAATATAGGATTCCTGGCTCAGTAAGAAGGTAGATGAAATTCAGTTTTACTCTTGTAGTAATAATACAAAGCACTTTATGATTTCCTGAAGGCTGTTTATGAACCAAGCCCTGTGGCACATCTCAGATACTTAGTGTTGATGGAGCCACATTGATTGCGTGATCTTGGAGAGATGAATTGAACACTTCCATAGTATCATCATCAATCCATGCTAAAGCTAATGACCATATATTTTAGGTTGAAGTCAATCTCTGCCTCGCTGAATTTTCAACTAAAGAAGTTTTAAATGCCATTAGGCCTAGTGCTGATTCCTGTGACAATTAGTGTGTGTGTGTGTGTGTGTGTGTGTGTGTTTGCTGGCAAAATTCTTTCCAAAGTACTAATTAATAGGTTGATTATTCACTTGGAAGATGGTTATATATCTGAAAGCCAATGTTTTTTTTTTCCAGAAATGGCCAAGGAATGGTTAATGTAATATTTGCTACCAAACAATTCCATTAAAAATGCCAGGAACAGAAGTGAGTTCTGTATACATTGTCCTTTGATCTGACCAAAGTCTTTGATATTGTCAGTCTGAGGGCTTGTGGAAAATTATGGCAAAATTTGATTGCCTAGAGAAGTTCATCAGCATTTTCTGTTAGTTTCATGATAGCATGCTTGCTCATTTCTGGGCAATGGAAAATGTTCTGGAACTTTCCTGGTCATCAGTGGAGAGAAGCAAGTCTGTGTGCTTGCTCCCATGCTTTTTAGCATAATCTTTTCAGCACTTTTACCACAGTAGTGGTAAATTATTTAGCTTGAAAAAGCTACAAGCAAAGACTAAAGTTAAGGGAGAGTATTGTATGATTTTTTTGTTGTTGTTCACAGATGATTGTGCACTCAATGCAAGCTCTGAAGCAGAGATGCAACAAAATATGCCTCAATTCTCTTCTGCATGTGCTGATATTGGTTTAAAAATTAACACTAAGAAAACATAGGTTATATAGCAACACACCATCCATATATGGAACTATTGATTATATTTGATGGAGAAATTTTGAATATTGTGGATAAGTTCACCTACCTTGCCAGTATGAGGCTGATGCATGCTTTGACAGAGTTAACAGCATTTAGGAGGCAACAAAGGAAAGTGAGGAGAAGAAGAAGTATTAGACTGCCTATTGTGCTGACCTCATTGCTGTATGTCTGTGAAACATGTACATCTATCAGCATCATGCCAGAAAACTTTATCATTTCCATTTGAATTATCTAAGGAAGTTTCTGAATGTCACCTGGGCCCTGAGGTCCTTTCTCAAGCTAAACTGCCTATCATTCAAACTCTGCTGCAGAAAGCCCATCTCATGAGTTAGCCACAGTGTTTTATTGCCAAAGATATATTTGCCTGAAAGACTTATGGACAACCTTTGCAAGGAAAGCACTAAACATGGTGGTTAGAAGAAGAGATTACAAAGATATTATCAAGGTCTCTCTGAAGAAGTTTGGAATTGTGTGACACAGAAGATACTGGCAAAAAAACTGCCCAGCATGAAGTATCCATATCAAGAAGACACTGCGGTCTATACCTTCTTGAATATGGATATGAGCAAATGTGGACTATGAGCAAAACAGTTTCATTAGTTTAAAGGAAACATGAAATGTGTAAAATGATAGATATCTCCCACTCCAAATGTTCACATGGACTATTTGTCCTACAGTAGAGACTTCCATGCTCCTGTTGGTCTGATTAGCTACAGTCAGATATGCTGTACTTTGACTTCAACATAGTGATGTCATTTTAGTTCTCATTTAGAATGGACAGAAACCAACCATATAGTGTATTATATTACATTATTCTATAGATACATAGTGTTCCAGAAGTCTTAGTGTTGCTTTGAACTATGTAGCTTAAAGTTACCTAGTTTACATAAACTATTATTGCTTAAAAAAGAATTAAGAGTTTTGGTGTATCTTGTATATAAAGTATGAGCAAAATTAGAGATGTGTCTGCATCACAGTACACAGATTTAAAATCTCTTTGCCATTGTAGTAAAGTAGGTTTTCTGGAGGCTTTTTTTTTTTTTAACTCTGCATGTGTATCTTTCTCACTCACACCCACTTCATCACAACTAATGTACTATTTCACCCACTCTGCTTTTGCTCTAATGTCTGTGTTAGTAAACAGAATCATCATAAACTGATATCTCATAATCCTAGAAGAGACAGCACTTGAAAGAAGCAGAATAATAGTGGAGAGAGTACTGGAGTTGGCATCAGGACCTGGATTTGATTCTGGAATTGATGTTTCTTAGCTGTGTGATGCTGGGCAACTCATATAACCTATCTGTAAAATACAGATAGTGGTCTCACTGTGAGGTATTTTCAAACCTTAAAAAGCAACATAAATATGAATTGTTATTATTACTTATCACTTAGAAGATAAGTAGATATCACTATTTCATGAATACAAGTAATAATAAACTTAAAAGTTGTTTATTTTATGAACAAATCTAGAAATGAAAGATTCAAACAATATGAGAAATTCCAGAAGAATTCAGAACCAGAACTAGGGATAGGCAATCTGACTAGGTCACAAAATATACAAGGGGAACTAAGAGGAATTAAATTAACTTTTTGTAAACAGTATTTTATTGTTTCTAATTGCATGTAAAGATAATTTTAACATTCATTTACAAAATTCTGAGTTCCAGATTTTCCCATAACAGTAAGCAATTTGATATAGATTAGATATGTGCAATCATATAAACCATATTTATATTTTAGTAATTTTGTAATAGAAGAAACGGACAAAAGAAAAAAAAAGATTCTTAATGTAATTTGTTTTATATCAAACTTATCATTAATGAAAAAGAAGTTAAAGGGGGTATTTTGTCCAACTGCATGGCAGCAAATCTTACAATCTAACCAAAACGAATATTTGCAAAAATATTCAATTTCCCAGATTAACAGAAAAGGAAATAAACTGCTTAAACAGTCCCATTTTAGAAAAAGAAATTGAACAAGCCTTTAGTGATCTCCATATGAAAAAATTCTCCAAAGCCAGATGGATTCACAAGTGAATTCTACCAAAATATTTAAAGAACAATTAATTCCAATACTATATAAACTATTTGGGAAAATAGCTAAAGAAGGAATTCTGTCAAATTACTTTTATGACACAAATACCTAAACCTGGAAGAGCCAAAACAGAGAAAGAAAATTGCAGACTAATCTCCCTATTGAATATTGATGAGAACATTTTAAATAAAATATTAGCAAAGAGATTACAGCAACTTATCAGCAGGATAATATACTATGACCAAGGGAGATTTACAATAGCAATGCAGGGCTAGTTTAATATCAGGAAAACCATTAATATAATTGATCATCTCATTAACAAAACTAACAGAAATCATATGATTATCTCAAAAGATGCAGAAAGAGAAATTGAAACTGAATGTAAATCAAAACATGCCATGTTCATGTTTTTCTGTTTTTTTCCCTCTTAGGTTTATTCCCCTTTGCTCTGATTTTTCCCTCCCAACATGATGCAAAAAGCAATGTGTATTAAAAATAAATAATTTACAAAAAAAGAGAAGTAGCTCAGAAAGCAGACTGTAGATCAAATGAGTTGCCCAACCAATCCTTACACACTCTTTCTTGTTGATAGTCATAACATGACCCTTGTGAAGATAAATTCTTTGTATCACCCGACTTTGTTTCATTAACCTTTTTCTAATTAGTAAATACTATCTTATTAAATTTTATTTGTAGAAGAGAACTGAAACAATTAATTTCTCTTTTTGAATTGAGGATGATTGTTATTCTTAATAATTTCACCAAATCTCACTTCAGAAAGAAATAATGTGATATTTGTCTAACAATGTCACATCCAGTTAAGTAACCTCATTTAAGAAAAAGACCATTTTTCAGATTTCTCTTGGTTCTTTCATGTTACCTAGCTCAATGATTTTCATTAAGTATGTCACAATTATTAGGAATAACAAGGAATACAAATGTGGATTATTAAAAGTATAATAAATTCATGTTAGATTATGGCACTAAATGATATCAATATAATCACTATAGACACTATGCTCCATAGATTATTTTGTTATGACAACTTGTACATTGAAATGTGCTCTTAAAATCTTATATATAAGGAGAATCTTTCTCAATTGGAATCATATTTTGACAAATTTTAGGGAGAGGCATTGTTTGAGCTCCCATCCAATACTTATTTTATTCTCAGACAATAAACCAAACAATAAAAAATCATTAAAAGAGTGAAATAAGGGCAGTTAAGTGGCACAGTGGATAGAGTACCAGCCCTGAATTCAGAAGGACCTGAGTTCAAATCTGGTCTCAGACACTTAACATTTCCTAGCTGTGTAACCCTGGGCAAGTCACTTAACCCCAATTGCCCCAGCCAAAAAAAAAAAAAAAAAAAAAAAGAGTGAAATAAATAACTCAACAACATGGAAAGTGGGACTTGATTCTCATCCTAAAGTCAATTCTCCAAGTACATGAACTTGTGGGAAAGTGAATAAATATGTGGAAAATTCATTTCATGAGTTTAAGAAGGGTTTTGGATTCAATATTACCTGTCATATCCCAGATGAGGAAATCTCTCTGGGCTGAGTTCTCATGACTCTATCTCTTAGAAACTGATGCTCTATGACTCTTAATGGTTCCCAAGCTCCTTGATCTGGTCCTTGAACTCATTTGATATAGCTACTCATTCTTAAATTTGCAGGTATCATCTGTTACATTTTTGCCATCTATTATTCTTCTCTACTTCTTAAGCTAACTGTCTGTCATCCTGACATTACTTGCCACTAAAACTGCCTTATCTTTGCTTTTTACTATTGCCTAAGTTAATGATGCTTTAGGCTATGAATATTGCTCTTTTTTTGAGTCAGACTGACTAGGTCAACATTCCTGAGGCATGACAATATATTCTCAACTAATGGGCAGCTGACTTTTGAGTCCTGCCCTATTTTGCAGGCAAAAACAAAAACTATTTGAACTCACCTAACACTTCCAAAATTGCCCTTCTTAATGAAGATCTCTAGCTCACAGCTGAGTGAGAATGAGAACTTCCACTGATCTGAGGGAAAAGATAGAGGCACACTCACCTTTTTATTTTCCCTTTTAACTACCATTATGAGCCTCACACCTACTAACTTGTCACATCAAATGAACAAGTATTTATTAATTATCTACCACATGCTATGTACTATACTAATGATGATAAAAAGAAAAAGCGAAAAATCTCTGTTCTCTTGAAACTTGCAGTCTAAGAGGGAGACAACATGCAAAGAAACCATGCTTATACAAAATATTTACAGAATAAATAGGAGCTTTCAGAGAAGAGGCATCAAGATTAAGGAGAAATGGGAAAGATTTTTGCTGAAGAGAATTGGCTGATACCTGAAGAAAACTGGGAGGTTTAGATGAAGAGGAAGGCATACAAGTAGAAAAAATCCACTGTCAGAGAAAAATGTTTTATTCAAGGAAACCAGACAGGCCAATGTCATTGGTTCATGGAATAAATATGGTATGTGGGGGCATGTAAGTCATAAAAGACTTTAAAATGAAGTAGATTATGAAAGGGGTTTAAAATGCAAATGAAAGAATTTGTATTTGATTCTTGATGTAATGAACTATAGAAGTTTCTTGAAAAATGGTTGATGTGGTGAGACTTCTACTGAATCACTTGGCACCTCAGTGGCAGATGGACAAAAGGAGGATATTTGAGTCATTGTAATAGTCTAGACATGTGATCATGAGGACCACAGAGGAGAGAAAGAAGGATAAGTATATGAGAGGTGCTATGAAGGCAAAATGATTAAGACTTGACAACATGTTGGTTATCAATAGTGAAAGAAAGTTAAGAATAGGCTGTGAGTCTGGGTACCTGGGAAGAAGGTACCATGCTATGGTACCCATAGGAAAGTCATAAAGTGGAGAGAATTTGGTGTAAAAGATACAAAGTGTACATGTTGAGTTTGAGATGTTTTCTAGGTATGGAATTCAAAATATAGGCAGTTGGAGAGGCAATACTGAAAGTCAGGAGAGAAGTTAGGACTGGGTAAATAGATTTGAGAATAATCAGTGTAAGAACTAGGAGAACATTGTACACAGTAAAAGCAATAGTCATCTTGAGCAAGAGAATTGATCCAAGACAAATCTAAAGAACTCATGATGAAAAATGCTATCCACCTCTAAAGAAAGAATGCAGCTCAAAGCATGCTATTTTCATTTCCTTCTTTTTTCATTTTTGTAACTTTTCTTTCACAAAACAATTAAAATGGAAATATGTTTGTGTGATTGCACACTCATAAGCTATATCAAATTACTTATTAGGGAGGGAGAACAAAAAGAAATGAGAGAAAATTTGGCACTCAAAACTTTAAAAAAATGAATGTTGAGAATTGTTTTTACATGCAATTGGGAAAAATAATATATTTTTTACAAAAAAGAATCATCAACATAGAGATTATTATTAAATTTATGGAGTTTATGAGATTAGGAACAGAAATTGAATGAAATTTAATAGAGAAGAGATGAGGCTCCTGAATAGAGTTCTGAATACCCATTATTAGCAAGTTTGATCTGTATGAAGCCAAGAAAAACTGAGGGCTAATCAGACAGATAGAAGGAGAACCAGGAAAGACAAGATCATTAAAAACTATAAAGAAGGGACTGTATGGAGAAAGTGACTGATAGTGTCAAAGGCTGCTGGGAGCATAAGGAATGAGAAAGGGCCATTAGATCGAGCAATTAAGATATCATTGATAACAGAGTTTATTGAGGAATCAGATCAGGTCATTATCAATAGAGGTTCAAAGTAGGATTGGTGTAACATGCTGTTGTCTCCAGAAACTGCCGATTACTCTCTGGCCTAGAGCAGAGACTTTTCTTTCCTCCAGAGAGCTGCCTCAAGTCTGGTCCAGACAAGAGACTCTCCATCTCTTGAGTGCCACCCTCTTTTATCCTCCCAGAGAATGGGCATGGGATAACGCAAGGGCTTCTGGGAAAAATTACTTCAACCAATGAACTTGCTCCTCCTAAGCATGCAAGCTCTTCCCCAGGAGTTCACAGAAGTAAAACTCCCAGTGAAGGCCAAAACTAGAGAATTATTAAGTACCAACTTAGCACTTAGTAAGAACCTAATATCTCATTATTTCATTAGCACTTAGTAAGAACCTAACATCTCCCCCTTTCTTTTGATTTAGAACATAGGGTGGTCATGACCTTGAAGCATAAATCCATCAATATGGGAGGCATTACACATAATTACATAGATTACATAAACACATAGTAACATAGCAACATAACACATGCTAGAAGTATGTAACAAATAACATGATCAAATAATCATAAATTGAGAATTTATAAATGTCCATAAGTCCGTTGTCCATTAGTCTCATCTTGTGTTAGGAAATCCAATGATTCCTGCTGGTTTTAAAGTTCTATAACAGTCTTCTTATTAACCATGCTCTTTCAGTGTCAGATGTTTCTTAGATTTTCTCCTTTGTTTTGAGGTTTTTCTCTTTTTCTGTCTCTCTCCAATGGACAAGGTGAGTATGACTCATTGGCACCCATCTGATTCCTTCTCCATCTGAAGAAATACAAGCAAACCCTCTCTCCCAGGCAGTTAACCTATCTAATTATCTTCTATTTACCTGCTTTCTAAATCTCTTCTCATCATCTGGCAATTACATTGGAGTTGTTTGCACTGGACACAACCCTGTTAGTTTAAAAGGCCTGTATTCTCCCCAAGTGTAATCAATTTTTGCAATCTGATTTCCTTTTGGCTGACTGATCAGGTAATCCCTTTCTTCCATGTGATTGCTTTTCAGCTGATGGATCACATCAGAGTCCCGACCTTCTAAAGGCTCTTTGGGTGTAACCTCAGCTGCCACCATGCCCCAAGTCTTTTTTGCCTAGGGCCCTAGACCTGGGCCCCTCATCCCATTTCCCTGAATTAGTCTACACTCTGTTGCTCAATGGTGTCCTTTGTTGCATTTTGGACATGGGGTTTTAGGTCTTCTTTCACCCTGTCTTCTCACTCTATCTCCATATTTACATTGAACTCTTAGATGTCCAATTTTTCCACATTGGAAACATCAACGAATTTCTCTAGAAGTCCCTTGCCAGGAGGGACCCTGTCTTTCCATGTTCATCATATCCAGGTGTAAAAAGCATTTGTTCCCACTGTGGCACATCGTCTTATGATCTCCTCTAAAGGAGCATCTTTGTCTAATCCCCATATAATTCTTTTGCAAATCTCATTGGCATTTTCCTTAGCCAGATCATTATTTCTGTAGCTGCATTTTCTCCAATAGTTCTTTTGACAGCAGTTTGCAAACGTCCCACAAAGTCTGCAAAAGGTTCATTGGGACCTTGCTCTATTTTAGTGAAAGCCTCTCCCCAATCTTTCTGTCCAGGGAGGACACCCCAAGCTTTTATCACAGCCTTAGCAATTTGCTCATACACTGTCATGGTATAATTAATCTGTTTTGAATTCTCTCCATACCGACCTTCACCAGCTAAGTGCTCAAAAGTGAATTTTGTGTTAACTCCTATTTCCAAATTGCATCTGACTTGGATTTTACATAATTCATGAAACTTTGCAAGCCATAACAAATTTTTTTCCAGTTCTAGACATGGCCTTGCTATGAATTTCCAATCATTCAGGGTTAGGACTTCATAAGACAAACCATCTAGTAAAATTTTAACATAAGCTGATGTATCCCCATAAAGGGTACAACCTTTTTTCAAATCTTTAATTTTATTCAAATCTAAAGGTGTATATCTTCTCCTTTTTTGACCTACAGAGTCAATATCTTCAATTACAGGATATGCATGTATAAAATCACTTATATCCTGTCCTTCTCTCTTAGCTTTAACCAATGCTTTTTCTAATCTTGTCATAGGCTTAGGCTGCTTCACAGGCGATTGTGCTTGTGTTTCTGCCTCTTCCCTTCCTCCTTCTTGCTCCACCCCTGAAAGATTAATTAAGGGAGGAAATGGGAAATGCTCCTGTTGCTCAGAATTGTACTTAACTTCATTGTTATCTGATTCATCCTTTTCACCTAGTTTAATTGACACCTCCCCATTTTGCTCCTTCTTCTCTTCCTTAAGAATAACAATTTTTAAAACCATTTGGATTAAATTATAGGTATGAAGTGTATCTTTGGAAATTGAGTTTGGTTTGGAATTGTAGTGTTCACCTAAATGCTTTCCTACTAATTCCCATTCATCTAGATCCAATTCTTCTTCCAGAGAAAAACAAGTACATATGACCTGCACAGTTTTTTAAAGTTCAGTAATCTCCTCCAAAATTATAATCAATCCTTGGCTTTTTATAACCTTGATGATGCTCTCTAAACATTTTCCTTGAACAGAAGGCATTTGCCCCATTTCACTATAAGAGATTGCTGGTTTAGCCCTTAATAAGTTAAGTTCCTTATTTGTCTATTAGAACACTCATTTAATCTTTAAAACAGTTTCCTTGTTATTCACGGTTATTTCTGCGTCAGAAAGTCTTTTCCACTGGAATCTGAATTGGAGGTTTTTCCAGTGGAATCAGGATCGTGTCTGAACCTGTTTGGGCAGCAAATTGTGACGGTCCGGTCTAGCTCCTTTGAAGGGCTCAGAATAAGTCCTTGTCAGGATCAGCAAAAGTCCTTGCCCCACATTGTGGATGCCAATTTGTAATGTGATGTTGTCTCCAGAGACTGCTGATTGCTCTCTGGTCTAGAGGAGAGACTTCTTCCTCCAGAGAGCCGCCTCAACTCTGATCTAGAGCAGAGACTTTCCATCTCTTGAGTGCCACCCTCTTTTATCCTCCCAGAGAATGGGCGTGGGATAACACAAGGGCTTTTGGGAAAAATTACTTCAACCAATGAACTTGCTCCTCCTAAAGCTCCTCCCCAGGAGTTCACAAGTAAAATTCCCAGTAAAGGCCAGAACTAGAGAATTGTTAAGTACCGACTTAGCACTAAGTTAGAACCTAATAATTGAGAAATAAAATTAGTGAATTAGAAAAGGTAAACAACTCCAAGGAAAACAGGATTAGTGAGCTGGAAAAAGAAAACAGCTCTCTAAAAAATAAAATGGATGAAATGGAAAAAAATTCCATAGAAGATAAAAACTCAATTGGACAATTACAAACAGATATAAAAAAAGTGAGTGAAGAAAATACATCATTGAAAATTAGAATGGAACAAGTAGAAATGAATGACTCCAGGAGAAACCAAGAAGTAGTCAAGCAAAACCAGAAAAATGAAACAATTGAAAAGAATGTTAAGTACCTTATTGGAAAGACAACAGATCTGGAAAACAGATCCAGGAGAGACAATTTGAGAATAATCAGACACCCTGAAAAATGTGAGTAAAAAAAGAGCCTGGACACTATTTTCCAGGAAATTATCAAAGAGAACTGCCCATTGGCAGTTTTGGAAATAGAGGGTAAGATAGACATTGAAAAAATTCATCGATCACCTACTGAAAGTGACCCTAAAATCAAAATGCCAACAAGTATAGTGGCCAAGTCCAAGAACCATCAGACAAAGGAAAAAATACTGGAAGCTGCTGGAAAAAAAAGCAATTCAGATATGGAGGAGCCACAATAAGGATAACCCAGCATCTAGTAGTGTCCACATTAAAAGAATGAAGGGCCTGGAATATGATATTCTGAAAGGCTAAGGAACTTGGCATGCCGCCAAGAATAACTTACCCAGCAAAAATGAGCATCATTTTCCAGGGAAGAAGATGGACATTTAACGAAATAAATGAATTCTATCTATTCTTGATGAAAAAACCAGACCTACACAAAATGTTTGATTTTCAAAAACAGAACTCAAGAGATTTCTAAAAAGGTAAAAAGAAATCTTGAGAACTACATTTCTGCCATAAAGATATTTAAAGAACACATGTAAAAGAGATGGAAAGGAAATTATATCATAAAAAAGGGGTCAAGTGATGATACTACATCTCATGAAGAGGCAAAAGTAACCTATTATATATAGAGAAAGAAAGGAGGGGGATGAACATAGGGTGTATAGATAGACATATTCGATTTATGGTAAAACTTCTTCCACTTCATTGAAAAGTGAGAGGGAAGGAGTAATCTAAGGGGAAGGGAATACAGAACTTGTAAGAAAAAGTGGTAAAATAGAAAGAGGAACTTTAAGGTGGGGGAGGGATACTAAAAAGGGAGGGTTATGAAAAGCAAGTGGTGTTCACAAGTTTAATACTAGGTACGGGGGTAAGAGGGAAGGAAAGGAGAAAAGCATAAGCAGGGATTAACAGGATGGCAAGCAATATAGAATTAGTCATTCTAACCATAAATATGAATGAGGCAAACTCCCTCATAAAGAGGAAGCAGTTAGCAGACTGGATTAAAAGCCAGAATGCTACTATATGTTATTTACAGGAAACACACCTGAAACAGAGTGATACATTCAGAATAAAAGTAAAAAGGTGGAGCAGAATCTACTATGCTTCAGTTGAAGCCAAAAAAGTAGGGGTAGCCATCCTCATCTCAGATCAAGCAAAAACAAAAATTGATCTAATTAAAAGAGATAAGGAAGGGCATTATATCTTGCTAAAGAGTAGCATAGATAATGAAGCAGTATCAATATTAAACATATATGCACCAAGTGATGCAGCATCTAAATTCTTAAAAGAGAAATTAAGTGAGCTGCAAAAAGAAATAGACAGCAAAATTATAATAGTGGGAGATCTCAACTTTGCACTTTCAGAATTAGATAAATCAAACCACAAAATAAATAAGAAAGAAGTCAAAGAGGTAAATAGAATACTAGAAAAAATTGATATGACAGATCTTTGGCAAAAGCTAAATGGAGACAGAAAGGAGTACACTTTCTTCTCAGCAGTTCATGGAATCTATACAAAAATTGATCATATAGTAGGATATAAAAACCTTAAAATCAAATGCAGTAAGGTAGAAATAGTAAATGTATCCTTTTCAGATCACAATGCAATGAAAATTACATTCAATAAAAAGCCAGGGGAAAATAGACCAAAAAATAATTGGAAACTAAATAATCTTATACTAAAGAATGATTGGGTAAAACAGCAAGTCATAGACATAATTAGTAACTTCACCCAAGAAAATGACAATAATGAGACATCATATCAAAATGTGTGGGATACAGCCAAAGCAGTATATCTCTAGAGGCCTACTTGCATAAAATAGAGAAAGAGAAGGTCAACGAATTAGATTTACAACTAAGAATGCTAGAAAAGGAACAAATTAAAAGTCCCCAGACAAACACAAAACTTGAAAAGGTGAGATTAATAAAATTGAAAGTTAAAAAAAAACTATTGAATTAATTAATCAAACAAAGAATTGGTTCTATGAAAAAAACCAACAAAATAGACAAACCCTTAGTAAATCTGATTAAAAAAGGAAAGAGGAAAAGCAAATTATTAGTCTTAAAAATGAAAAGGGAGAACTCACCACTAATGAAGAGGAAATACAACCATAGGAGCTACTTTGCCCAACTTTATGCCAATAAATTCGATAACTTAAATGAAATGGAAAAATACATTCAAAAATATAGCTTGCTCAGATTAACAGAGGAAGGAGTAAATAGTCTAAATGGTCCCATTTCAGAAAAAGAAATAGAACAAGTTATTAATCAACTCCTTAAGAAACAATCCCCAGGACCAGATGGATTTACATGTGAATTCTACTAAACATTCAAAGAACAACTAATTCCAATGCTATATAAACTATTTGAAAAAATAGGGATTGAAGGAGTCCTACCAAATTCTTTTTATGACACAGACATGGTACTGATACCTAAACCAGGTAGGCTGAAAAGAGAGAAAGAAAATTATAAACCAATCTCCCTAATGAATATTGATGCTAAAATCTTAAATACAATATTAGCAAAAAGACTACAGGAAATCATCCCCAGGATAATACACTATGACCAAGTGGGATTTATACCAGGAATGCAGGGCTGTTTCAATATTAGGAAAAACTATTAGCATAATCAACTATATCAATAACCAAATTAACAAAAACCATATTATCATCTCAATAGATGCAGAAAAAGCATTTGATAAAATCCAATATCCATTCCTACTAAAAACAATTGAGAGTATAGGAATAAATGGACTATTCCTTAAAATATTAAGGAGCATATATTTAAAATCATCAGTAAACATCATATGTAATGGTGATAAACTGGAACCTTTCCAAGTAAGATCAGGAGTGAAACAAGGTTGCCCACTATCATCATTACTATTCAATATTATACTAGAAATGCTAGCCTCAGCAATAAAAGCCGAGAAAGAGATTCAAGTAATTAGAGAAGGTAAGGAGGAAATTAAACTATCACTCTTTGCAGATGACATGATGATAAACTTAGAGAACCCCAAAGACTCTTCTAAAAAGCTATTAGAAATAATTCAGAACTTTGGCAAAGTTGCAGGATACAAAATAAATCCACATAAATATTCAGTGTTTTTATACATTTCCAACACAATCCAACAGCAAGAGATACAAAGAGAAATTCCATTCAAAATAACGGTCAATAGTATAAAATATTTGGGAATATTGCTACCAAAGGAAAGTCAGGATTTTTTTGAGCAAAATTACAAAACACTTGCCACAAAAATACAATCAGGTTTAAATAATTGGAAAGACATTTGGTGCTTTTGGATAGGCTGAGCAAATATAATCAAGATGACAATACTCCCTAAAATAATCTGTTTATTTAGTGCTATACCAATTAGACTCCCAAGAAACTATTTTAATGACCTAGAAAAAATAACAACAAAATTCATATGTAAGATCAAAAGGTTGAGAATTTCACTGGAAGTAATGAAAAAAAATCAAATGAAGGTGGCCTAGCTGTACCTGATCTAAAACTATATTATAAAGCAGCAGTCACCAAAACCATTTGGTATTGGCTAAGAAATAGACTAGTTGATCAGTGCTATAGGTTAGATTCACAGGGCAAGATAGTGAATAAAAATAGCAATCTAGTATTTGACAAATCCTAAGATTCCAACTTTTGGGATAAGAATTCATTATCTGACAAAAACTGCTGGGAAAACTGGAAATTAATGTGGCAGAAACTAGGCATAGACCTGCATTTAACACCACATACTAAGATAATATCAAAATGGGTCCATGATTTCAGCATAAAGAACTAGATCATAAATAAATTAGAAGAACATAGGGTAGTTTACTTCTCAGACTTGTAGAGGAGGAAGGAATTTTTGAGCAAAGGAGAACCAGAGATCATTATTGATCACAAAATAGAAAATTTTGATTATATCAAATTAAGACGCTTTTGTACAAACAAAACTAATGCAAACAAGATTAGAAGGGAAGTAACAAATTGGGAAAACATTTTTACAGTTAAAGGTTCTGATAAAGGCCTCATCTCCAAAATATACAGAGAATTGACTTTAATTTATAAGAAATCAAGCCATTCTCCAATTGGTAAATGGTCAAAGAATATGAATAGACAATTTTCAGATGAGGAAATTGAAACTATTTCTACTCATATGAAAGAGTGTTCCAAATCACTATTGATCAGAGAAATGCAAATTAAGATACCACTGAGATACCACTACACACCTGTCAGATTGGCTAAGATGACAGGAGCAAATAATGACGAATGTTGGAGGGGATGTGGAAAAACTGGACCCTGATGCATTGTTGGTGGAGTTGTGAAAGAATCCAACCATTCTGGAGAGCAATCTGGAATTATGCCCAAAAAGTTATCAAACTGTGCATACCCTTTGATCCAGCAGTGCTACTACTGGGTTTATATTCCAAGGAAATACTGAAGAAGGGAAAGGGACTTGTATGTGCCAAAATGTTTGCGGCAGCACTTTTTGTAGTGACTAGAAACTTGAAAATGAACAGATGCCCATCAACTGGAGAATGGTTGGGTAAATTATGGTATATGAATGTAATGGAATATTATTGCTGTGTAAGAAATGACCAATAGGATGAATACAGAGAGTCTTGGAGAGACTTACATCAACTGATGCTGAGTGAAATGAGCAGAACTAGGAGATCATTATACACTTCAACAATGATACTGTATGAGGATATATTCTGATGGAAGTGGATATCTTCAACAAAGAGAAGATCTAATTCAGTTCTAATTGATCAATGATGGACAGAATCAGCTATACCCAGAAAAGGAACACTGGGAAATGAGTGTAAAGTGTGAGCATTTTTTTGTTTTTCTTCCCATATTATTTTTACCTTCTGAATCCAATTTTTCCTTTGCAACAACAACAACAAAATTCGGTTCTGCACATATATATTGTACCTAGGATATACTATAACATATTTAATATGTATGGGAATGCCTGCCATCTAGGGGAGGGGGTGGAGGGAAGGAGGGGATAAATTTGGATCAGAAGGTAGTACAAGGGATAATTATGTAAAAAAATTACCTATGAATATGTACTGTCAAAAATGTTATAATTATAAAATTAATAAAAATATGCATACATTGACCTTTGCAAAGCCTTCTGTTTCAAATTATCCTCTCCTTCCTCCCACCCCATCCCACAGATGGCAGGTAGTCCAATACATGTTAAAAATGTTCAAATGCATGTTAAATCCAAATTCATATCTATATTGTACAGTTATCTTTTTTCATAAGAAAAATTAGATCAAGAAAGGAAAAGAAAAACAATGGGAAATAAAACAAAATGCATGCAAACAACAACCGAAAGTGTGAGAATACTATGTTGTTGTTGTCCACACTCAGCTTCTACAATCCACTGAACAATTGGAATTAGTTTGAATCATCTCATTGTTGAAGGGAGCCATATCCATCAGAACTGATCACTGTATATTATGGTTGTTGCCATGTATCTGTTGCTTCTGCTCATTTCACTTAGCATCAGTTTATGAAAGTCTCTCCAGGTCTCTCTGAAATTATCCTGCTAATCATTTTTTACAGAATAATAATATTCCATAACATTCATATATCATAATTTATTCAGCCTTTCTCCAATTGATGGGTATTCATTCAGTTTCCAGTTTCTTGCCACTACAAAAAGGGCTGCCACAAACATTTTGGAACATGTGAGTCCCTTTTCCTCCTTCATGATGTCTTTGGAATATAATCCCAGTAGAAACATGGCTGGGTCAAAAATTATGTACAGTTTGATAATTTTTTGTACATGATTCCAGATTGTTTTCCAGAATGTTTGGATTCTTTCATAAATCCACCAACAATGTATCAGTGTCCCAGTTTTCCCACCTCCCCTCCAACATTCATCATTATCTTTTTCTGTCATCTTAGCCAATCTGACAGGTGTGTAGTGGTATCTCAGAGTTGTCTTAATTTTCATTTCTCTGATCAATAGTGATTTGGGATACCTTTTCATATGACTACAAATAGTTTCAATTTTTTCACCTGATAATTGTCTGTTTATATACTTTGACTATTTATCAATTGAAGAATGGCTTGAATTCTTACAAAGTTTAGTTAATTCTTTATATATTTTACATATAAATAGGTAATTTTGTTCATATAGTTGCTGACTTTTCCTTGGCAGATAGAGTCCCAAATATTTTATACTGTTGACAGTTATTTAAATGGAATTTCTCTTTGTATTGCTTGCTGTTAGATTTTGTTAGTGATGTATTAAAATGCTGATCATGTATGTAGATTTCTTTTGTATTCTGCAACTTTGCTGAAGTTGTAGATTATTTCTAATAGTTTTTTACTTGATTCTTTAGGATTCTCTAATATGCCATCATATCATCTGCAAAGAGTGATAATTTGTTTTCCTCATTACCTACTCTAATTCCTTTAATCTCTTTTTCTTCTCTTATTGTCAAGGCTAGCATTTCTAATACAATATTGAATAGAAATCGTGATAATGGGCAACCTTGTTTCTAGCCTGGTCTTATTGGGAATGGTTCCAGTTTATCCCCATTACATATGATGCTTACTGATAGTTTTAAATAGATGCTACTGACTATTTTAAGGAAAAGTCCTTTTATTCCTATACTCTCTAATATTTTTAATAGGAATAAACTTTATTAAATGCTTTTTCTGTATCTTTTGAGATAATCATATGGTTTTTGTTAATTTGGTTATTGATAAAGTCAATTATGCTAATAGCTTTCCTAATATTGAACCAGCCCTACATTCCTGGTATAAATACTACTTGGTCATACTGTATTATTCTTGGAATGATTTCTTGTAATCTCTTTGCTAATGTTTTATCTCAGATTTTTCATCAATATTCATTAGGGAGATTTATATAATTTTCTTTTTCTGTTTTCATCCTACCTGGTTTAGGTATCAGTATCATGTGTGTGACATAAAAGGATTAGGTAGGAGTCCTTCATTCCATATTTTTTCAAATAGTTTGTATAGTATTAGAGTTAATTATTTTTTAAATGCTTGGTAGAATTCACATGTAAATCCATTTGGTCCTGGGGATTTTTTCTTACGGAGTTGATTAATAGCTTGTTCTATTTCTTTGTCTAAAATGGGACTATTTAAGTAATTTATTTCCTCTTCTGTTAATCAGAGCAATATATATTTTTGTAGATATTCCTCCCATTTCACTTAGATTGTAAAATATATTGGTATAATTGGGCAAAATAACTTCTAGTTGTTGCTCTGATTTCCTCTTCATTGGTGGAAAGTTCTCCCTTTTCATTTTTGAGACTAACAATTTGATTTTCCTCTTTCCTTTTTCTAATCAAATTAACTAAAGGTTTGCCTATTTTGTTGGTTTTTTTCCATAAAACCAACTCTTGGTTTATGTATTAATTTAATATATTTTTTATTTTTAATTTTATTCATCTCTTTATTTTTAAAATTTCAAATTTGGTATTTGATTGGGTTTTTTTTTTAATTTGTTCTTTTTCTAGATTTTTTTGGTTGCAAGTCCAATTCACTAATCTTCTCTTTGTCTATTTTATGCAAGTAAGCATCTCTCTATATAAAATTTCCCCTTATTACCACTTTGGCTGCATTCCACAAATTTTTGTATGTTGTCTCATTATTGTTATTCTCTTGGATGAAATTATTGATTGTGTCTATTGTTTACTGTTTCACCCATTCATTCTTTAGAATGAAATTATTTAGTTTTCAATTTCTTTTTGGTCTACTTTCCCCTAGTCTTTTATTGAAAGCAATTTTTATTGCATCATGATCTGAAAAAAATGCATTTACTATTTCTGCCTTTCTGCATTTTATCTTTATGTCCTAATGTATGGTCAATTTTTGTATAGGTTCCATGAACTGCCAAGAAGAAAGTGTACTCTTTATGTCTCCATTCCATTTTCTTCAAAGATCTATCACACCTATTTTTTCTAGTATTCTATTTACCTCTTTAACTTATTTTTTATTTATTCTGTGGTTTGATTTATCTAGTTCTGAGAGTGCAAGGTTGACATCTCCCACTATTATAGTTTTGCTATCTATTTCTTCTTGCAAATCTCCTAACTTCTCCTTTAGGAATTTAGATGCTATGCCAATTGATTATGCCACATGTTAATAACTATCATTTAACATTTTAAATTTTTGTAAAGAATTTTATATATTTTTTGTTATTTGAACTTCATAAGAACCCTATGGAGAAGTTATTATTTTTATCTTCATTTTACAAATATAACAATTGAGAATGAGAGAAATGATAACCACTCCCTGCCCCCAATCACATAACTATTGAATATTTGAGGTAAGATTTGAACTCATATCTTGCTCACTTTCAAATTTAACATTCTATTCACTTATTCAAGATACCTCTATTTAAGTGAAATATCCGTAAAACTGTTTACTTTTATTACATTCACAATACTCATTTTAATCAGTTTTACACTAAACCTTATACTGTAAACTTACCCTGGAAAGTGCTATACTTCATCTATTTCTTAACTATATTTTAAATTTCCTTTTCTTTGTAAATTTTACTTTATTCTGTTTTATCGTCTTCACTTTTCTCTCTACAGTTTCTTTTTTCAAGGTCCACAATCTTAGTACAATTAATATGTGTGTGTGTATGTGTATGTATGTGTGTAAGTCTGAGTGTTGGGGAGGGTGGGTTAGAGCCAGTTCAAAATGACTGACCTTGGGGTTAAATTTTTCATTAAAGTTTTTCTATTTTCAAAACATATGCATAGATAATTTTCAATATTCAACCTTGCAAAAAATTGTATTCTAATTTTCCCCCTCTTTTTCTCCTAACCCCCTCCCATCGATGACAAATAATACAATATATGTTAAACATGTGTAATTCTTCTATAAATATTTCCATAATTATTATGCTGTACAAGAAAAATCAGGTCAAAAGGGAAAAACAATCAAATACAATCAAGCAACAGTAAAAAAGTGAAAATACTATGTTGTGATTCACACTCTTTCTTTGTGTGCAGATGGCTCTTTTCACCAAAACAAAATTGGAACTGCCCTGAATCACTCCATTGTTGAAAAGAGCCACGGCCATCAGAATTGATCACATAATCTTGCTGTTGTATAATGATCTCCTGATTCTGCTCACTTCACTTAGCATAAGTTCATGTGAGTCTCTCTAGGCCTTTCTGAATTCATCCTGTTGATAGCTTCTTATAGAAAAATATTTCTTTACACTCATATACCATAACTTATTCAGGTATTCTCCAACTGATGGGTAACCACTCAAAAAGGGCTGCTACAAACATTTTTGTATACATAGGTCCTTTTCCCTTTTTTATGATCTTTTCGGGATACAAACCCAGTAGAGACATTGTTGCATCAAAGGCTATGCACAGTTTGATAGCCCTTTGGGCATAGTTCCAACTGCTCTCCAGAGTGGTTGGATTAGCCTCCACCAACAATGTATGTATTCCAGTTTTTCCACTTCCTCTCCAACATTTATCATTATCTTTTCCTGTCATTTTAGCCAATCTGAGATATATGTAGTAGTACCTCAGAGTTGTCTTAATTTGCATTTCCCTGATAAATAATGATTGAGAGTATTTTTTCATATGCCTTGAAATGGTTTTAATTTCTTCATCTGAAAATTGTCTGTTCATATTCTTTGACCATTTATTGATTGGAGAATGCCTTGAATTTTTATAAATTTGAGTCAGTTCTCTATATATTTTAGAAATGAGGCCTTTATCAGAACCCTTGTATATAATTCCCCCCAAAATTTATTGTTTCCCTTTTAATCTTATTTGCATTGCTTTTGTCTGTACAAAAACTTTTTAACTGAATATAATCAAAATTATCCATTTTGCATTCAATAATGTACTCTAGTTCTTTTTGGGCCACAAATTCCTTTCTTTTCACAGATTTGAGAGGTAGAGTACCCTTTTTACTTATAATATCACTCTTTATGTCTAAATAATGAACCCATTTAGGCCTTATCCTGGTATATGGTGTTAGATGTGGATTAGTGCCTTGTTTCTGCCATACTAATTTCCAATTTTCCCAACAATTTTTGTCAAGTAGTGATTTCTTATCCTACAAGTTGGGGTCTTTGAGTTTATCAAACACCAGATTACCATAATCATTGACTACTGTGTCTTGTGAACTTAACCTATTCCACTGATTGACCACTGCATTTCTTAGCCAGTACCAAATGATTTTAATGACTGCTGCTTTATAATATAGCTTTAGGACTGGTACAACTAGCACATCTTCATTTGCATTTTCCCCAATAATTCCCTTGAAATTCTTTTGTTCTTCCAGAGGAACTTTCTTATTACTTTTTCTAGCTCTGTAAAATAATTTCTTGGGAGTTTGAGTGGTATGGAACTGGATAAGTAGATTAATTTACATAGTATTTTCATTTTTTATTATATTACCTTAGCCTACCCATGAGCACTGGATATTTTTCCAATTGATCAGATCTGACTTTATTTGTGTGAAAAGTATTTTGTAGCTGTGCTCAAATAGTTCATGATTTTGCCTTGGCAGGTAGACTCCCAACTATTTTATATTATCTACTGTTATTTTATTTTATTTTTTATTATAGCTTTTTTTATTGACAGAACATATGAACGGGTAATTTTTACCTTGCACTCACTTCTCTTCCAACTTTTCCCTTCCTTCCCTTCATGCCCTCCCCTAGATGGCAGGCAGTCTCATACAAGTTAAATGTTAAAATATATCTTAGATACAATATATGTGTGCAGATATGTATAGTTCTCTTGTTGCATAAGAAAAATTGGATTCAGAAGGTAAAAATAACCTGGGAAGAAAAACAAAAATTCAAGGAGTCCACATTCATTTCCCAGTGTTTCTTTTCTGGGTGTAGCTGATTCTGTCCATCATTGATCAATTGGAACTGAATAGGATCTTCTCTATGTCAAAGATATCCATTTCCATCAGAATACATCCTCATACGGTATTTTGTTGAAGTGTATAATGATCTCCTGGTTCTGATCATTTAACTTAGCATCAGCTCATATAAGTCTCTCCAAGCTTCTCTGTATTCATCTTGCTGGTCATTTCTTACAGAACAATAATATTCCATAACATTTATATATCACAATTTACCAATCATTCTCCAATTTATGGGCATCCATTCAATTTCCAGTTTCTAACCACTACAAAAAGGGCTGCCACAAACATTTTGGAACATGGACAGGTCCCTTTCTCTTCTTTAATATCTCTTTGGAATATAAGACCAGTAATAACACTGCTGGATCAAAGGATATGCACGGTTTGATAGCTTTTTGAGCATAATTCCAAATTGCTCTCCAGAATGGCTGGATCCATTCACAACTCCACCAACAATGCATCAAGGTCCCGGTTTTCCCATATCCCCTCCAACATTCATCACTATCTTTTCCTGTCATCTTAGCCAATCTGACAGATGTGTAGTGGTATCTCAGACTTGTCTTAATTTCCATTTCTCTGATCAGTAGTGATTTGGAACACCCTTTCATATGAGTAGAAATAGTTTTAATTTCATCATCTGAAAATTGTCTGTTCATATCCTTTGACTATTTATCAGTTGGAGAATGGCTTGATTTCTTATAAATTACAGTCAGTTCTCTATATATTTTGGAAATGAGGCCTTTATCAGAACCTTTAACTGTAAAAAGGTTTTCCCAGTTTATTGCTTCCCTTCTAATCTTGTTTGCATTAGTTTTGTTTTAAAAAAACATTTTATTTTGATATAATCAAAATTTTCTATTTTGTGATCAATAATGATCTCTAGTTATTCTTTGGTCATAAATTCCTTCCTCATCCACAAGTCTGATGTAAACTATTCTATGTTCCTTTAATTTATTTATAATCTCATTCTTTATGCCTAATCCATGAACCCATTTTGATCTTATCTTAGTATGTGGTGTTGTGTGGGTCCATCCCTAGTTTCTGCAATATTAATTTCCAGTTTTCCCAGCAGTTTTTTTCAAATATTGAATTCTTATCCCAAAAGTTGGGATTTTTGGATTTGTCAAACACTAGATTGCTATAATTATTGACTATTTTGTCCTGTGAGTCTAACCTATTCCACTGATCAACTAGTCTATTTCTTAGCCAATACCAAATGGTTTTGGTGACTGCTACTTTATAATATAGTTTTACATCAGGTACAACTAGCCACCTTCATTTGATTTTTTTTTCCATTAGTTCCCTTCAAATTTTTGACCTTTTGTTTTTCCATATGAATTTTGTTGTTATTTTTTCTAGGCCATTAAAATAGTTTCTTGGGAGTCTGATTGATATAGCACTAAATAAGTAGATTAGTTCAGGTAGTATTGTCATCTTTATTATATTTGCTCCACTTATCCAAGAGCACTTAATATTTTTCCAGTTGTTTAAATCTGACTTTATTTGTGTGGTAAGTGTTTTGTAGTTTTGCTCATATAATTCGTGACTTTCCTTTGGCCGATAGATTCCCAGATATTTTATGCTATTGACAGTTATTTTGAATAGAATTTCTCTTTGTACCTCTCGCTGTTGGATTTTGTTGGTGATGTATAAAAATGTTGAGGATTTATGTGGATTAATTTTGCATCCTGCAATTTTGCTTAAGTTGTGGATTATTTCTAATAGCTTTTTAGTAGAATCCCTGGGGTTCTCTGAGTATATCATCATATCATCTGCAAAGAATCAAAATTTGGTTTCTGTATTACCTACTCTAATTCCTTTAATTTCTTTTTCTTTTCTTATTGCTCAAGTTAACCTTTTTAACACTAATATTGAACAGTAATGGTGATAGTGTGCAGCCTTGTTTTATCCCTTATCTTATTGGGAATGGTTCTAATTTCTCTTGGGTGAGGAATTTGATGCTACAAACTAGGACTTTCATGTCTAGACATAATAAAATAATGGATAATTATGCAGATATGAATAATAATGCAGATTATCCTTTAAAATTTGTTTTTTCCAGAGAGCTAATTGTTATATATTTGTTAATACACTTTTTTCTTTTAACTTATGTCTTCAAAAAGATTCTTTTCTTTGTTTGCATATGCTATAAGAGTCACCACTGAAAATAATAGAAGACTGAGCTTGGAGTTAAAAAGACCTCAATTCCAATATTGCCTTTGAGGCTTATTAACTTGCGGTCATGGGCAAAGCATTTACATTTTGAGTTTTTCAAGTTGCTTTCTAAGACTATTAGTTATAGATGAATTGCTGATCTGTATATGCTTGGAAGGAGTTTACCTCCAATTACTCTTTATCCAACAACAACAAAAAAATAAGGTCATTTATGATTATAAAATATTTGTATAACATACAACAAACTCTTCAATCTACATAGATACTTGGCTGATTTGCTATATAATTTATTTATTTCTTATCTGTCTCCATGTTCAGTTTTTATGATTGATAGGAAGTCTTAGATAAAATGATAAATCTATTTTCCCTCACACCCACACCTTCTTCCTTTTCTATTTAGACTTGGAAATGGGATTAATGAGGGGAAAAAAATCAAACTTGAATTTAGCTATCATATGCAAATCATGCGAATTGACATGATTGTTTGTTTTACCTGTTTGCTACAGGTATTAAGTAGGTATTGCTGGCTTATTCTGATGATCTGCTCTGTAGGATAATTTGGTGATGACTATGTACTAGCCTTTGGTAATAGAACTCAGCTACTTTTCCTCTGCTTGAGTCAATCATGGATTGACTTTGGAATCCCATATCACTTTTTTAACTCTTCTCCTTACAACTCAACTCTCCAATTAATCTCCTACCAACAAAATATTTTCAGATGTTGTCAATTTCATCATCTATTTAATCAAACATCAATCAATGAATTAACATGAATTTCTTCAATTTATAACATGTCTCTAAATATGTGTACATGGAGAATATGTACAAAAAATAAGATAATTTTTAGAGGGGCAGCAACGTATTTCAGTAAATAAAGTGCTGGACCTGGAATCAGGAAGCTCTGAATTAAAACCTGACTACACTTTCTATCTGTGTGACCTTAGGGAAATCACTTAATCCTATTTGCCTTAGTTCCTCATCTGTAAAATGAGTTGGGAAAGGAAATAGCAAATCACTGCAGGATCTTTGCCAAGAAAACCCCAAATGGAGCATTAAAAGTCAGACATGGCTGAATAAGAATAATTTTGAAAGAGTGGACACTAGAGGCTATTGTGGGGGATGAGGAGAAACTTGGTATTGAAAAATTTTATGTTATGTTTTGAATATTTTTTTGGAGTTTACAATCTTGCAGAAAGTGAGAAAAAGTAGACTAGAGGTTGAAAGAGAAGTCATAGTTAAAGATGGAAATCTGAACATGGATATACACTTGGAAGTTGAAACTATGACAATGAATAACAGTGCCATAGGATAGTGTGTCAAAGGAGCAAAAGACAAAGAACAGACTATTGGGGAATACCTGCATTAAAGCATTGGAAAAAGGACGAACCTCTTTCCTATGCAGTTCTTGCTCCTACCATATTTACCCTTCTTTCCACCATTCATTCTAGGGAACCAATCTTAATCTCAGTCAAATTTGTATCTGTAATTGTACTGTGATGTTCTCAGCTACTTTATGCTCAAAAATAAAGAAATTGTGTTCTGTTGAATTTTAAATAGGGTAGAACCATTTAGTCTATTGGGTAAGATGAAAGAGTGATTTCTTACTTATCTTAGTATCAAGCAGAATCAGCAGATAGAAGAAGCAACAGAGTTGCATACTTAAAACATTCTTGTGCAAATTTTTGTAGCTTTCAGTGGAAAACTATCTCTAACTATCTCTAATCCATACTGTAGAATTCTGTCATAATTGAGACCTTCTTGGTGAATCAAATGGGGATTTTATGAAGAATAAAGTAGCAATGTAATTATTCATTTAATTAGAAAATTTGACATAGCAAATTAAGAAAATATAAGTACCATTATATGATACTTATATACCCAGTATACCAGCAAAATTATAATAAGCCTGGACTAACTGATATTGGTATTAAGGTTTGAAAGGAAAAAAAATACTTAAGTAGAGGCAGCTAAAATTCAATGTCCAGAGACCTTGAGTCCCATTATGCTGCTTGTACATATAATGGACAGTTAAACACTGAATGGTGTTTATCCACTTCAGTAAATCTGGATCTGAGACTCTGAGCATGAGGGAAAAATGAGTTATGGTTTCTATGGGAACCTCTGCTTTGATTACTGATGCATTTCAAGTATTTCATTCTAATTCCTACAAATACAACTTGAATACAAAATGGAAAATGCCATTCATCTGGCAATTACTGTCCTGTAAAGGACAGAAGAAAGGGAAAAAACCCTCAAAAGTATATAGAAAAAAGAAATTTAGAAGTATATGAACACCTTAGAGGCAGAAACTTCTTTGTCACTATCTTCATAGCGATAGAGCCTTCACAGAGTTCCTAGAACACAGTAGATATTTAATAATACCAATGAAAGATTGACTATTTACTTATCCATGTACAAATTGAATGCTTCTGATAGAATATAAACTCCTCGAGGTCAAAACTGTTAAATATCCTCAGGACTCAGTACAATGCTTTGAGTGCACTAAGTATTTAATAATTCTATGTTCAATTAAATCCTAGGTTTTTTTAGGCACTTTAGAGAGGAAAAAAACATTCTGTAAGGCATTGCAATTTAAGAAAACATTCTTATAAATGTCTTTAAAATATATTATAGAATGTTCCACCTACTAAAGACCCTAATTAACATAACTTACAAGACGCCCCACACCTTTATCAGGTAAGACACCTTTTGGCTGAGTTACAGAATCAATTAAAAACATAAATAGATGTGATCAAATTCTTACTTGATTTGCAATGAGTGAAATACATTTGAGATATTGAGTAAAACAATATAGATAATCATAGAACATAAATTTGTATTAACTGAAGGATTTCAGTAGAAAATTCCAGAAAAGGACTTCTGGCCAAGATGGCGGAGAGGGGTCACACATCTGCTTAAGCTCCGTGTTTTCTCTCAGAATTTATTTCATAACAAGCCTCGGAATTAGTGCTTGACCAGAAAAAAAACCCATAAATAATTATGAACAGAAGACATCCTTGAAATTTGCCAGAAAAGGTCTGCTTTTGCCCACAGGCAGGGATGAACAGATTAGACACAGGCTGAGGGAAAGCGGTGAGATCAGGGCAGGCAGCTCACACTGAGAAGACCAGATGGGTGGAGGGGTACGATCTCTGCCATTTTGGTGGAACAACCTTTACCACAGTGTGGATATTATGTCTTGGCAGCAAGCCAGGATAAGCAGAGAAGCTGCAAACACAGGAGGTAAAGAATAAAACCCCGGAAAGCTAGTAGCTCTTGGGACTTGGACACCCCCATCTCCACCTGGAGTGACTCAGCACTTTCTTAGAGCTTCAGAATCTCAGAGTGCAGATGTAGAGCAGCCATTACTGTCCTGCTAGTGCCTTGCTGCTGCCCCCTGCAGTTTGTAGAGAAAGCTCAGTAATACCATCCACCCCTCCCACGAAAAAGCAGTCCATTTGTTTTTCTTGTTAATTTGTTTTCTTTGATTCTGCTCTGACAAAATGAGCAAAATATTTAAAAGGACTCTAACCATTGATAGCTTCTATATGGATAGAGAATAGACCTTAAACTCTGAGGAGATTAAAAATAGATTGTCTCCAGATGAATCCCCAATGGGGGATATGATCTGCCCCTCAATACACAAAATTATTATAGAAGAAATCAAAAAGGCTCTCACAAGAGAGCTAGAAGAAAAATGGAAAAAGGAAAGGGAAGATTGGCAAGAGATTCTGGAGAAGTCGTCTCACTCATTTAAAGATAGAGTGGATAAAGAAATTAAATACTTGAAAAACAAAATTAGTAAGTTGGAAAAGGTAAACAACTCCAAGGAAAACAGAGCTAGTGAGTTGGAAAAAGAAAATAACTCTCTAAAAAATAAAATTGGTGAAATGGAAAAAAAAAATTCCATAGAACAAAACAACTCACTTAAAAACTCACTTGGGCAATTAGAAAAAGATATAAAAAAGTGAGTAAAGAAAATACATCATTGAAAATCAGAATCGAATAAATAGAATTAAATGACTTGAGGAGACACCAAGAAAAAGTCAAGTAAAACGAAAAAAATAAAACAATGGGAAAAATGTCAAGTACCTTCTTGTGAAGACAAGAGACCTGGAAAATAGATCGAGAAGAGACAATCTGAGAATAATTGGACTCTCTGAAAAATATGATGAAAAAAAAAGAGCCTGGACACTATTTTCTAGGAAATTATCAAAAAGAACTGCCCAGATGTTTTAGAAATACAGGTTAAAATAGACATTGAAAAAATTCATAGATCACTTACTGAAAGGGTCCCTAAAATCAAAATGCCAAGAAATATAGTGTCCAAGTTCAAGAACCATCAGTCAAAGGAAAAAATACTGTTATACTGTTAGAAAAAAAATCAATTCAAATATGGAGGAGCCACAATAAGGATTACTCAGGATCTAGCAGTGTTCACATTAAAGGATCGAAGGGCTTGCATTATGATATTCCAAAAGGCTAAGAAACTTGGTATGCAGCCAAGAATAACTTACCCAGCAAAAATGAGCATCTTTTTCCAGGGAAGAAGGTGGACATTCAATGAAATAAATGAATTCCATCTATTCTTGATGAAAAAACCAGACCTACACAACATGTTTGCTCTCCAAATACAGAACTCAAGAGATTTCTAAAAAAAGTAAAAAGAAATCTTGAGAACTATATTTCTGTCATAAAGATATATAAAGATCACATGTATAATTTGTTCTAGAAACCAGAGGTGGAAAGTAAATTATATCATAAAAAAGGGTAAAGTGGTAGTACTACATCTCACAAAGAGGCAAAGGTAATCTATTATATCTGAGAGAAAGAATGGAGGGGGATGAACATAGTGTGTATCATGTATCATATTCTTATTAGAATTGGCTTAAAGAGAAAAATATAGACATATTCGATTTATGGTGAAACTCCTTCCACGTCAGTGAAAAGTGAAAAGGGAAGGAGTAAGCTAAGTGGAAGGGAATACAGAAATTGTGAGGAAAAGGGGTAAAGTAGGGGGAGGAACTCTAAGGTGGGAAAGGATACTAAAAAGGGAGGGCTGTGAGAGCAAGTGGTGCTCACAAGTTTAATACTGGGGAGGGGGGTAATGAGGAAGGAAAGGAGAAAAGCATAAGCAGGGGTTAACATGATGGCAAGTAATACAAAATTAGTAATTTTAACCATAAATGTGAATGGAGTAAACTCCCCCATAAAGAGGAAGCAGTTAGCAGACTGGATTAAAAGCCAGAATCCTACAAGATATTGTTTACAGGAAACACAACTGAAAAAGAGTGATATATACAGAATAAAGGTAAAAGGTTGGAGCAGAATTTACTATGCTTCAGGTGAAGCCAAAAAAGCAGGGATAGCCATCCTCATCTCAGATCAAGCAAAAGCAAAAATTGATCTAATTAAAAGAGATAAGGAAGGTCATTATATCCTGCTAAAGGGTAGCATACATTATGAAGCAGTATCAATATTAAACATATACACACCAAGTGGTGCAGCATCTAAATTCTTAAAAGAGAAATTAAGAGAGCTGCAAAAAGAAATAGACAGCAAAAGTATAATAGTGGGAGATCTCAACCTTGCACTCTCAGAATTAGATAAATCAAACCACAAAATAAATAAGAAAGAAATCAAAGAGATAAATAGAATACTAGAAAAGTTAGGTATGATAGATATTTGGAGAAAACTAAATGGAGACAGAAAGGAGTACACTTTCTTCTCGGCAGTTCATTGAATCTATACAAAAATTGATCATATATCAGGACATAAAAACCTCAAACTCAAATGCAGTAAGGCAGAAATAGTAAATGCATCCTTTTCAGACCACGATGCAATGACAATTACATTCAATAAATAAATTCAATAAAAAGTTAGGGGAAAATAGACCAAAAATAATTGGAAACTAAATAATCTCATCCTAAAGAATGATTGGGTGAAACAGCAAATCATAGACATAATTAATAACTTCATTCAAGAAAATGAAAATAATGAGACATCATACCAAAATGTGTGAGATGAAGCCAAAGCAGTAATAAGGGGAAATTTTATATTTCTAGAGGCCTGCCTGCATAAAATAAAGAGAAGGTCAATGAATTGGGCTTGCAACTAAAAATGCTAGAAAAGGAACAAATTTAAAACCCTTAGACAACTTGAAATTCTAAAAATAAAAGGACAGATTAATAAAATTGAAAGTAAAAAAAAAAAACTATTGAATTAATTAATATAACTAAGAGTTGGTTCTATGAAAAAACCAACAAAACAGACAAACCCTTAGTAAATTTGATTAAAAAAAGGAAAGAGGAAAATCAATTGTTAGTCTTAAAAATGAAAAAGGAGAACTCGCCACTAGTGAAGAGTAAATTAGAACAATAATTAGGAGTTACTTTGCCCAACTTTATTCCAATAAATTTGATAACTTAAATGAAATGGAAGAATACCTTCAAAGATATAGCTTGCCCAAATTAACAGAGGAAGAAGTAAATAGTCTAAACAGTCCCTTTTAGAAAGAAATAGAACAAGCTATTAACCAACTCCCTAAGAAAAAATCTCCAGGACCATATGGATTTACATGTAAATTCTACCAAACATTTAAAGAACAATTAACTCCTATGCTATATAAACTATTTGAAAAAATAGGGATTTAAGGAGTCCTACCAAATTCCTTTTATGACACAGACATGGTAATGATACCTAAACCAGGTAGGTTGAAAACAGAGAAAGAAAATTATAGATCAATCTCCCTAATGAATATTGATGTTTAAATAAAATATTAGCAAAAGACTACAGAAAATCATCCCCAGGATAATACACTATGGCTAAGTGGGATTTATACTAGGAATGCAGGGATGGTTCAATATTAGGAAAACTATTAGCATAATTGACTATATCAATAACAAAATTAACAAAAAACTCATGCAGAAAAAGCATTTGACAAAATCCAACATCCATCCCTACTAAAAACACTTGAGAATATAGGAATAAATGGACTATTCCTAAAATAATCAGAAGCATATATTTAAAACTGTCAGTAAGCATCATATGTAATGGGGATAAACTGGAATCTTTCCCTGTAAGATCAGGAGTGAAACAAGGTTGCTCAATATCACCATTACTATTCAATATTGTATTAGAAATACTAGCCTCAGCAACAAGAGTCGATAAAGAGATTAAAGGAACTAGAGCCGGTAATGAGGAAACCAAACTATCACTCTTTGCAGATGATATGATGATATACTTAAGAGAACCCCAGAGATTCTACCAAAAAGTTATTAGAAATAATTCAGAACTTTAGCAAAGTTGCAGGACACAAAATAAATCCACATAAATCCTCAGCATTTTTGGTGATGGTGATGTATATCACCAACAAAATCCAACAGCAAGAGATACAACGAGAAATTGCATTCAAAATAACTGTCAATAGCATAAAATATTTGGAAATCTATCTACCAAAGGAAAGTCAGGAATTATATGAGCAAATAGTATAAAATATTTGGGAATATATCTACCAAAGGAGAGTCAGGAATTATATGAGCAAAATTACAAAACACTTGCCACAAAAATAAAGTCAGGTTTAAATAATTGGAAAGACATTAAGTGCTCTTGGATAGGCTGAGTGAATATAATAAAGATGACAATACTCCCCAAACTAATCTATTTATTTAGTGCTATACCAATCAGACTCCCAAGAAACTAATGAAAAAAAAAAATCAAATGAAGGTGGCCTAGCTGTACCTGATCTAAAAGTATATTATTAAGCAGCAGTCACCAAAACCATTTGGTATTGGCTAAGAAATAGACTAATTGATCTGTGAAATAGGTTAGATTCACAGGACAAAATAGTCAATAACTATAGCAATCTAGTGTTTGAGCGCATATAATAAAGATGACAATACTCCCTAAACTAATCTATTTAGTGCTATACCAATCAGACTCCCAAGAAACTATTTTAATGACCTAGAGAAAATAACAATAAAATTTATATGGAAGAACAAAAAGTCAAGAATTTCAAGGGAATTAATGAAAAAAAAATCAAATGAAGGTGGCCTCGCTGTACCTGATCTAAAAGTATATTATTAAGCAGCAGTCACCAAAACCATTTGGTATTGGCTAAGAAATAGACTAATTGATCCGTGAAATAGGTTAGATTCACAGGACAAAATAGTCAATAACTATAGCAATCTAGTGTTTGACAAACCAAAGATCCCAACTTTTGGGATAAGAATTCAATATTTGACAAAAACTGCTGGGAGAACTGGAAATTAGTATGGCAGAAACTAGGTGTGGACCCACACTTAACACCACATACCAAGATAAGATCAAAATGGGTCCATGATTTAGGCATACACAACTAGATCATAAATAAATTAGAGTAACATAGGATAGTTTACTTCTCAGACTTGTGGAGGAGGAAGGAATTTGTGACCAAAGGAGAACCAGAGATCATTATTGATCACAAAATAGAAAATTTTGATTATATCAAATTAAAAAGCTATTGTACAAACAAAACTAATGCAAACAAGATTAGAAGGGAAGTAACAAATTGGGAAAATATTTTTACAGTTAAAAGTTCTGATAAAGGTCTCATTTCCAAAATATATAGAGAACTGACTCTAATTTATAAGAAATCAAGCCATTCTCCAACTGATTAATGGTCAAAGGATATGCACAGACAGTTTTCAGATGATGAAATTGAAACTATATCCACTCATATGAAAGAGTGTTCCAAATCACTATTGATCAGAGAAATGGAAATTAAGACAACTCTGAGATACCACTACACACCTGTCAGATTGACTAAGATGTCAGGAAAAAATAATGATGAATATTGGAGGCCATGTGGGAAAACTGGGACACTCATACATTGTTGGTGGAGTTGTGAAAGAATCCAACCATTCTGGAGAGCAATATGGAGTTATGCCCTAAAAGTTATCATAGCCTTTGATCCAGCAGTGTTATTACTGGTCTTATATTCCAAAGAGATATTAAAGAAGAGAAAGGGACCTGTATGTCCCAAAATGTTTGTGGCAGCCCTTTTTGTAGTGGCTAGAAACTGGAAAATGAAAGGATGCCCATCAATTGGAGAATGGTTGGGTAAATTATATGAATGTTATGGAATATTATTTTTCTGTAAGAAATGACCAGCAGGATGAATACGGAGAAGCTTGTTGGGACTTAAATGAACTGATGATGAGTGAAATGAGCAGAAAACCAGGAGATCATTATACACTTCAACAATACTGTATGAGGATGTATTCTGATGGAATTGGATATCTTCAACAAAGAGAAGATCTAATTCAGTTCCAATTGATCAATGATGGATAGAAACAGCTACTCCAGAAAAGGAACACTGGGAAATGAGTGTAAACTGTTTGCACTTTTGTTTTTCTTCTCAGGTTATTTTTACCTTCTGAATCCAATACTTCCTGTGCAATAAAAATTCAGTCCTGCACACATATATTGTATCTAGGATATACTATAACATATTTAATATGTATGGAACTGCCTGCCATCTAGGGACGGGTATGGAGGGAAGGAGGGGAAAATTCAGAACAGAAGTGAGTGCAAGGGAAAATGTAAAAAATTACCTATGCATATGTACTGTCAAAAAAAGTTACTATTATAAAATTAATAAAAAAGGAGAGAGAAATAAAAGAAAAAAAAGAAAAATTCCAGAAATAACCTTCTAGTATTGTTTTGGAAACCAAGGTTAAGCAATATTTTGAGAAAGCTGACTTTTTGTGTCTGTTCCAAAGAAGGAAATAAGGGGAAGGAAACAAACACTCAGTCCCCCTCTCCTTATTCATTATAAACAAGTAATGCATACAATAGAATCTGAAAGAAGAGAGACTAGACACAGCTTTAGGAAGCATGGCTGTTTTTTCCCTGTGGAAAGAAGTCCAATTTATAAACTTTATAAAGGGTCCAACTTTCTTAGTCCAGTAGAAAGTTACATGTCAGATGAACTTCATGAATACACTACAAAGGGAAAGGAAATCATTCTGTTAATTAGGAGCTATTTATAGAGCTTTGGTTACATCTGCTCTCTAAGTTTGTACTGTAGACTTTTTGGAACAATCATCCATCTCAATTGTCTTTAGTGAATACCCATTTTTAAAAATAGAGGAAATTGAAACTCAGTGACAGGGACTGACAATCATTAGTACTAGAAAAATAACAACTTTCATGGTTAGCCTTAGAACTTTGAGGAAAGAAGTGGTTGGCCACTCTCTTGCACTTCTCCCTACCTATGAGAATTGGGAGAGGAGATTTTCAAGATTTTATTCAAGATTTTTATTCAAGATATTCAAGAATTTAAAGGTCTGAAATTTTTATTCTCATTTCTTGTATTCCTACATTATTCAAATTCACACTCAAAATTATGATTAATACCTGTATATTTCCCTCCATTCTAGTCTTTCTTTAAAAAGAAGTGATTTTCACTATTGATCAGAGAAATGCAAATTAAGACAACGCTGAAATATCATTACACACCTGTCAGATTGACTAAGATGACAGGAACAAATAACAATGAATGTTGGAGGGGATGTGGGAAAACTGGGACACTGATGCATTGTTGGTGGAGTTGTGAAAGAATCCAACCATTCTGGAGAGCAATCTGGAATTATGCCCAAAAAGTTATCAAAATGTGTATACCCTTTGACCCAGCAGTGCTACTACTGGGCTTATATCCCAAGGAAATACTAAAGAAGGGAAAGGGACCTGTATGTGCCAAAATGTTTGTGGCAGCCCTTTTCATAGTGGCTAGAAATTGGAAAATGAATGGATGTCCATCAATTGGAGAATGGTTGGAATTATGGTATATGAATGTTATGGAATATTATTGTTCTGTAAGAAATGACCAACAGGAGGAATACAGAGAGGCTTGGAGAGACTTACATCAACTGATGCTGAGTGAAATGAGCAGAACTAGGAGATCATTATACACTTTAACAATGATACTGTAGGAGGATGTATTCTGATGGAAGTGGATATCTTCAACATAGAGAAGAGCTAATCCAATTCCAATTGATCATTGATGGACAGAATCATCTATACCCAGAAAAGGAACACTGGGAAATGAGTGTAAACTGTGAGCATTGTTTTTTTTTTTTTGTTGTTGTTGTTGTTTTGTTTTGTTTCTCTTCCCAGATTATTTTTACCTTGTGAATACAATCCTTTTTGCAACAACAACAACAACAAAATTCGGTTCTGCACATATATATTGTACCTAGGATATACTATAAGATATTTAATATGTATGGGAATGCCTGCCATCTAGGGGAGGGGGTGGAGGGAAGGAGGGGAAAAACTCGGAAGAGAAGGGAGTACAAGGGATAATGTTGTAAAAAAAATACCTATGCATATGTACTGTCAAAGAAAATGTTATAATTATAAAAATTAATAAAAAATAAATACTCCTTAAAAATAATGGAAAAAAAGAAGTGATTTTGTAATTTTCTTTGTTGGGGAAAGGGAACAATGTTTCCTTATCATCTTATCATTAGCCTTTGATCCAAAGAGTTAAAAAGTTAGGATTCATTTGGTATGTCCCAGTATTGGTATATTTTTTAAAAATGTAGGCCAGATTTAGAGGTAGTACCAGAGTGTACTTCATTAGCATTCATTACTAGAGAAACATATATTATTTCTTATAATATTTATAAATATATAATATATAATTATATTATATGTTACATATACAATTATATATATATAATTTATATATTATTTTATATTGTTTTTCAAAATTCTGCTCTAGTAGTGTTTACACTTTATTTCAAAATAAAATAGGACCTCCAAAAATTTTTGTGAGTTAATAATTAATTAAAAAACTGCTGATACACATAATAAATTGAAGTTCTACACCTGGATTGTGAAAATGTGTTATTATAATTCAAACGCAAATGTGATTTCCACATTTAAGTTAAAAATACAATTTGCTTCATTTATCTGAAAGGCATGAAGCAGGGAACACTAAATGTTCAGAGTAGATGTGTCTCCCTTGAAAAGTTGAATTACAGGATGTGCTATGAAGGCCAAGACAATTCATTTATTTCCTCCCTTTCTTATATAAAAGGCAAAACTGTTTTTATGTAGAATTGATTTATGTAGAATTTGAGAAAAATTTACATAGAATTATAGAAGTTACATTTAGAAATAACATTTCAATTTCCTCACTTTTGGTAGTACAAAGCTGAATAAAGGAATTGATGTACAAATAAAAATTAAGTCAGCAATAATATATTAAGTGCTTGTCATGTGTTAGGCATGGTTCTAAGTGCTAGAATCAAAAAAACAAAAAACAAAAAAAATTTTTCTGTCTCCAAGGACTTACATTCCAATTAGTTGACATATCAATGACATAATGTCACAAAACTTAAAGTGCTCTCTAAATGTGACATTATTTATTAGTATTTATTAGGTGCCTAATATGTGTCTGCCATTGAAACACAGAAAAGGGAAATAGTGGTCATGTATTTAGCAGAGCCAGCATGTAAAGCCATATTCTCAAATCTATCAACTCATTATTTTATCTTGTCTCTGAAGAAAATTCCCAAATAGGAGTTTCAAAAATGTTTTGAGAAATGGCAAAATTGTTGAAATCATAATATCTATATTTCATGGACCACTTTGACAGTTTAGTGAAGCCTATTCTCAGAATAATGTTTGTGAATGCATAAAATAAAACACAGGATCACAAAAGAAATCAGTCAAATTACAGTTATCTATATCTATCTACATATCTGACATAGGTTTATGCATCTATCATCTATGTACCATTTTATCTATCTATATCTGACATCTAATGTATCAAGCTATTTAATTATCTAATCTATTATTTATCTATTCATCCTTTTCCCTCTTTTCTCCTTTCCTCTCTTCCTCTCTCCTCCCTTCTCCTCCTCTCTCCTTTTATCTCTTTTCTTCTCCTCTCCTCTCCTCTCCTCTCCTCTCCTCTTCTCTTCTCTTCTCTCCTCTCCTCTCCTCTCCTCTCCTCTCCTCTCCTCTCCTCTCCTCTCCTCTCCTCTCCTCTCCTCTCTCCTCTCTCCTCTCTCCTCTCTCCTCTCTTCTCTTCTCTTCTCTTCTCTTCTCTTCTCTTCTCTTCTCTTCTCTTCTCTTCTCTTCTCTTCTCTTCTCTTCTCTTCTCTTCTCTTCTCTTCTCTTCTCTTCTCTTCTCTTCTCTTCTCTTCTCTTCTCTTCTCTTCTCTCATTTTTCCTCTCTTTTCTTCTCCTCCCTCCTGTTCATTCCCTTTCCTCCCTCTCTCTATCTCTTTCTGATATTTTTCTCTCTCTTTCTGTCTCTTTGTCTCTGTCCCTTTATGTCTCTGTCTTTCTCAGTCTCTGTGTCTGTGTCTCTGTCTGTATCTGTCTCTGTGTCTCTGTCTGTTTTTCTCTCTCTGTTGCTAAGTTTGCAGACCCTAAATTAGTTACCTCTGACCTAAGTTGTCAGTTTTGAAGGTAGTAACATTTTTGGATATAAAAATCCTGGCATAGATGTTAAACAAAACAAGTCTATTATCGTATCTGAAACAGTGCCATGGGAACTGTTTCCCTGACCTTTTGGAATCTCCAGACTGCACACTGGATAATTACATTTCTCCCTCCAAGGTACTTAATGTTGTGGTTTTTATAAGTCCCAAGCTTAAGCCAAGACAACACAGCTTTCCATAGGGAGCATAAATTCTCTTCCAAGATATTAATTATGTCAGTGATTGCCAGTCCCATTATTTTCTTCCCTTTTTAAAAATGACAATTTTTTTCCTCCAGGTATGTCAATAAATTTCTTAGCATTCATTTTAAAAGTTTATGAGTTCCAAATTTTTCTCTCTCCCTTTATCTTTTCCCTTCTTCTGAAGGTGATAGGCATTTTGATTTAGTTTAGAATGTGCTATTGTGTAAAAAAAAAATTCATTTTTAATCACAGTTGTAAAAGAAGAAACAGATAAGAGAAAACATATAAAAGAATAAAGTAAATGAAAATAATATACTTCCAACTGAATTCAGAATCCATCATCTCTTTATCTGCATTTAAATACAAGAAGAACATTTTTTTTTCATGAGTTCATTTGTACTTGGCTCATTATGTTGTTGAGAATAACTGAGTTAATCATGGTTGATATTTATACAATGTTGTTGATAATGTGTACAATATTTTCCTTGCCTCATTTTCATTTGCATCAATCATACAAATCTTTCCAGGTTTTCTGAAATGTACTTGTTCATCATTTCTTATTGCTCAGTAGTATTCATATTCATATTCATATAACACTGTTTCTTCAGATATCCTTAACTGATGGACATTCCCTGTGTTTCCAATATTTTGCCACCATGAAAAGGGCTAGTATAAATATTTTTGCACATATACCATCTTTCCCTTTTTTTTTTTTTTTAGATTTCTTTGGGATACAGATCTGGTAGTGGCATTGATGGGCCAAAGGGTATGCACAGTTTTGGTTTCCTTTTGAACATATTTCCAAATTGTTCTCTGGAATGTTTGGATCAGTTTACAACTCTACCAACAGTGGGGCAGTGAACCCATATCCTCTCCAACATTTATCACTTTTCTTTTTTGTCATATAAGTCAATCTGATAGTTAAGGTGGTATTATAGAGTTGTTTTAATTTGCATTTCTCTAATTAAAAGTTATTTAGAACACTTCTTCATATGTCTACAGATAGCTTTGATTTCTTCATCTGATAACTGCTTATTTGTATTCTTTGACCATTTGTCAATTGGAGAATGGCTTGTGTCCTTATAAATTTGAATCACTTTTCAATATATTTGAGAAATATGTGAGTTTGATTGGTATGGCACTAAATAGGTAGATTAATTTAGATAGTATTGTCATTTTTATTATATTTCCTCAGCCTACCCATGAGCACTTGATATTTTTCCAACTGACTTTATCTGACTTTATTTGTGTAGAAAGTGTTTTGTAGTTGTGTTTGTATAGTTCCTGACTTTGCTTTAGTAGATGGATTCAGAAATATTTGTATACTATCGACAGTTATTTTGAATGGAATTTCTTTTTGTATCTCTTGTTACTAGATTTTGTTGGTATTATATAAAAGTCTGATGATTTATGTGGATTTATTTTGATCCTGCAACTTTGCTAAAGTTGTGAATTATTTCTAATAGTATTTTAATAGTCTAGGGTTCTCTAAATATACCATCATATCATCTGCAAAGAGTGATAATTTGGTTTCCTTATTACCTACTCTAATTGTTTTAATCTCTTTTTCTTCTCTTGCCAAAGCTAATATTTCTAATACAGTATTGAATAGTAATAGTGATAGTTGGCAATCTTGTTTATCTCATGATCTTATTGGGAATGGTTCTAGTTTATCCCCTTTATGTATGATGCTTGCTGATGGTTTTAAATAGATGTTATTGATCATTCTAAGAAAAAGTCCCTTTTTATTATAATCTCTAGTATTTTGTAATAGGAATGGGTGTTGGGTTTTATCAAATGCTTTTTCTGCATATATTGAGATAATCATGATTTTTGTTAGTTCATTGATATTGTCAATTATACTAATAGTTTTCTTAATATTGGACCAGCCCCAATTCCTGGTATAAATCCTTCTTGACCATGATGTGTTTTCCTGGGGATGCCTTTCTGTAATCTCGTTGCTAATATTTTATTTAATATTTTTACATCAATATTCTTTAGTAAAATTGCTCTATAATTTACTTTCTTCGTTTTCACCCTACCTGGTTTAGCTATCAGCACTGTACTTGTCATAAAATGAATTTTTACCAAATTTTTCTACCTCAGATGGAAATAAAAAATAGAATATGAGTAATTAAACTGTGACCTAGAAAGGTTGTAGCATGCCCAAAGTTACACAAGTACTAAATATGGCCTATTCTTATTCATATTGATGGTCTGAGTCTACTTATAACAACGATGATCCCTAAGGGATTGAAGTATCTTCCTTATGCTATCAGCTTAAGCTCTAAATCTTGTGTCTTCTCCCAAATATAAATGTATCAATCTCTTTAATAGCATCTTTCTTGTGCAATGTACTAACTCCTCAATATTGTTACCATTCATTTGAGCTGCAGTATCATTTATCTAGTTGACATCAGTTTTTAGAAAAGATATATTTGTTGAAAAATATAAAAAAGTAGAAGTTCAAACATATCCATATGCAATAGATGCTGCTCTAGTTTGTCTTTCATTCTCAAATAGAACAAACAATATTAGGAGGATGATATAGTTTTAGATCTAGTACAGCTAGGCCACCTTCATTTACTTTTCTCTTCATTAATTCCTTTGAAATTCTTGCCCTTTTGTTCTTCCAAATGAATTTTGTTGTTACTTTTTCTAGGTCATTAAAATAATTTCTTGGAGTCTGATTGGTATAGCACTAAATAAACAGACTAGTTTAGGTAGTATTGTCATCTTTATTATATTTGCTCAACCTATCCAAGCGCACTTACTATTTTTCCAAATATTCTATTCTAAAGTGGTTTATTCTAAAGTGGTTTAGATCTGATTTTATTTTTGTGGAAAGTTTTGTAGTTTTACTCATATAGTTCCTGACTTTCCCTTTGAGAATGATTCCCAAATGTTTTATACTATCAACAATTATTTTAAATGGAATTTCTCTTTGTATCTCTTGCTGTTGGGTTTTCTTAGTGATGTATAAAAATGCTAAAGATTTATGTGGATTTACTTTGTATCCTGCAACTTTGCTGAAGTTGTGAATTATTTCTAATAGCTTTTTGTTAGAATCTCTGGGGTAGTCTAAGTATGCCATCATATCATCTGCAAAGAGTGATAATTTGGCTTCCTCATTGCCTACTCTAATTCCTTTAATCTCTTTTTCTTCTCATTGCCAAGGCTAGCATTTCTAATACAATATTGAATAGAAATAGTGGGCAACCTTGTTTCACACCTGATCTTATTGAAAATGGTTCTAGTTTATCCCTATTACATATGATCTTGCTGATAGTTTTAAATAAATGATACTGACTATTTTAAGGAAAAGTCAAATTATTCCTATACTCTCAAGTGTTTTTAATAGGAATGGGTGTTGGATTTTATCAAATGCTTTTTCTGCATCTATTGAGATGATCGTATGGTTTTTGTTAATTTGGTTATTGATAAAGTCAATTATGCTAATAGTTTTCCTAGTATTTGATCAGCCCTGTATTCCTGGTATAAATCCTACTTGGTCATGGTATATTATCCTGCAGATGATTTTCTGTAATCTCTTTGATAATATTTTATTTCAGATTTTTGCATCAATATTCATTAGTGAGATTAGTCTATAATTTTCTTAGTCCTTAGGGGAAGAAATAAAGGAAGCAGGCAAACTGCCATGAGGTTTGCCAAAGATGTCTCCTGGATCTTGGAGTCCAAAGTCACCAGCCTCTCTCCTCCTCGTCTTGCTGCCAAGTCATTCTGCCCTCTCTCCCTCTACCCTCCAATCCTTGTCTATGATTATCTTAACACCAAACATTCAGCAAGTACCAGGAGTGAAAAGAGCCATTTATCCAAATATATGCTAATAGAGTCATTGTTTCACATTGAATAAGTAATTAGCCCCAAGTGCTTGGTTGTCTTATTCAAGCATTCCTCTTTGGAATTTAAGCCCTCTACAATTTTCTTTCTCTCTTTTCATCCTACCTGGTTTAGGTATCAGTACCATGTCTATGACATAAAAGGAATTAGGTAGGAGACCTTCATTCCCCTTTTTTTTCAAATAGTTTACATAGTATTAGAGTTAATTGTTCTTTATATTTTAGTATAATTCACATGTAAATTCATCTGGTCCTGGGGATTTTTTCTTAGGGAGTTGATTAATAACTTGTTCTATTTCTTTTTCTAAAATGGGACTATTTAAGTAATTTATTTCCTCTTCTGTTAATCTGGACAATCTATATTTTTGTAGATATTCCTCCATTTCACTTAGGCTGGCAAATTTATTGGCATAAATTTAGGCAAATTAACTCCTGATAATTGCTCTAGTTTCCTCTTCATTAGTGGATAGTTGTCCCTTTTCATTTTTGAGACTAACATTTGATTTTCCTCTTTCCTTTTTCAAATCAAATTAACTAAAGATTTATTATGTTGTGTTTTTCATAAATCAACTCAGTTTTTGTTTATTAATTCAATAGGTTTTTAGTTTCAATTTTATTGATCTCTATTTTTAAAATTTCAAGTTTGGTATTTGATGGGGTTTTTTATTATGTTCTTTTTCTAGCTTTTTTAGTTGCAAGTCCAAATTATTGATCTTCTCTTTTTCTATTTTATGGAAGTAAACATAGAGATATAAAATTTCCCCTTATTACCACTTTGGCTGAATCCCACACATTTTGGTATGTTGTCTCATTATTGTCATCTTCTTGGATGAAATTATTGGTTGTGTCTATGATATGCTGTTTCACTCATTCATTCTTTAGGATGAGATTATTTAGTTTACAACTTTTTTTGGTCTGTTTTTCCCTGGCCCTTTATTGAATGCAATTTTTATTGCATCATGATCTGAAAAAATGCATTTACTATGTCTGCCTTTCTGCATTTGATTTTGAGATCTTTATGCCCTAATATATGATCAATTTTGTATAGGTTTTATGAACTGCTGAGAAGAAAGTGTACTCCTTTATGTCTCCATTCAATTTTCTCCAAAGAACTATTATATCTAGTTTTTCTAGTATTCTATTTACCTCTTTAACTTCTTTCTTGTTTATTTTGTGGTTTGATTTATCTAGTTGTGAGGGAGCAAGATTGAGATCTTCCACTATTATAGTTTTGTTGTCTATTTCTTCTTGCAACTTTCTTAATTTTTCCTTTAGAAATTTAGATGCTATACTATTTGATGTATATATGTTTAATATTGATATTGTTTCATTATCTATGGTACTCTTTAGCAAGATATAATTTTCTTTCTTAGCTCTTTTAATCAGATCGATTTTTGCTTTTGCTTGATAAGAGATGAGGAAGGCTAACCCTGATTTTTTTTACTTCACCTGAAACATAATAAATTCTACTATAGCCCATTACCTTTACTCCGTATATATTGCTCTGCTTTAAATGTATTTTTTTTGTAAATAACATACTGTAGGATTCTGGCTTTTAATCCAGTCTGCTATTCACTTATGTTTTATGGGAGAGTTCACCCCATTCACATTTACAGTTAAGACTACTAATTTTGTATTTCCTGCCATCTTATTAACCTCAAATTATACTTTTCTCATTCCTTTCCCCCTTTCCCCCCTCCCTAGTATTTTACTTATGTGTACTACTTGCCTCAAGCAGTCCTTCCCCTTTAGATACCTTCCCCCTTTCTTATACCTTTGCCCTACTACTTCTCTTTTCCCTTCTATTTAGCCTACCCCCTTCCCTTTTCTGCTTTTCCTTCTTACTTTTCTATAAGACAAGAGATGTTTCTCCATGAAGCCAAATATATCTATCATATCATTCTTTCTTTGGGCCAAATCTGATTCACACAATATTCATCACCCTCCCTTTTCCCCCTCAATTACAATATGTTTTCTTTGTAATTTTACTCATTTTACCCAACTTTCTCCCCTTTATTTTCTGTTACAATCCCCTTTTATCTTTAGTTTCTTTTTTATATTATAATAATAAAATCAGATTATGCATATACTATCAATGTATACCCATAACAAAAACAGTTCTAAAGGTTTTTTTTTTCTTTTTACCTTTTTATTCTTCTCTTGAGTTCTATATTTGGAGGTCATATTTTTTGTTTAGCTCTGATCTTTTCATCAAAAATAAATGGAATTCACCAATTTCATTGAATGTCCAGCTTTTCCCTCAAAAGAAAATGCTCAGTTTAGCAGAGCAATTTATTCTTGGCTGCATTCCAGGTTCCTTCGACTTTTGTAATATCAGATTCCAGGCTTTTAAATCCTTGAAAGTGGAAGCTACTAAGTCCTGAGTAATCCTTATTGGCTCCTAGGTATTTGAATTGTTTTTTCCTGGTTACTTGTTATATATTTTTTCTTGGTCTGACAGTTCTCAAATTTAGCTACAATATTTCTTGGGGTTTTATTTTTGGGGTCAATTTCAGGTCATTTTACCTTCTGATTCTATGATATCCTGGCAGTTCTCTTTGATGATTTTCTGAAAGATAGTGTCTAGGCTCTTTTTTTCATCATGTATTTTGGGGAGTCCAATAATCATTAGACTGTCTCCCTTAGATCTATTTTTCAGGTCGATTGTTTTCCCAATTAGGTATTTTACATTTTTTTCTTTTTTTTCTATTTTTTTTTTTTTTTGGTTTTGCTTGACTGATTCTTGTTGTCTCAATGAGTCATTTCCATTTATCCAATTCTGAATTTTAGTGAATTATTTTCTTCATTTGCTTTTTTTTTTTAACTTCTTTTTGTATTTGTCCAATTGAATTTTTAAATGAGTTATTTTGTTCTATGGATTTTTTTTCATTTCACACATTCTGTTTTTTTAAGGAGTTATTTTCTTTTTCTGTTTCACAAAATCTGTTTTTCTGGGGAATTGCTTTCTTTTTCCATTTTATTAAATCTATCTTTTAGTGAGTTATATGCTTTTTCCATTTCACTAAGTCTATTTTATAGTGTATTTTCTTTAGATAGTTTCTGGGTTGCCTTTTTCAAACTCTATTGTAAATTTTTCATTTCCTTTCCCCATTTTTCTTCTAGCTCTCTTTTAAGATCCTTTATACTTTCTTCTAGGAGAGCCTTGTATGATGGGGACCAGGTTATATTGCCTTTTGGGGTTTCTTCTGGAGAAAATCTGCCTTTAGTGTCCTCAGGATTTGAAATTTGTTTTCTTTTATCATAGAAGCTTGTCTATTGTCAGAGTCTTCTTTACTTTTTTACTCATTCCCTGGAACTGTATCTTCCCAGAAATCAGCTGGAGTCAAGCTAATCAAAAGTCTTTATTCTTGGTCTTTTGAGGTTTCAGTCAGGGGATTAGATCTAGTAATCTCCACACCTCCTTCTTCTCTCTCCACCACCAGGAGAATGCCTCAAATTCCTCCTCCTATTCCACCCACACAAGTCACTTCCCCTTCTTTGTCCCACCAATCGAGCCAGTACAGAATAGTTGGGGAGGGTCATCCTTCAAACATGTTAATAGAGAATTGTCCAATTGGCAAGTAGTCATTTGCTCAGTTCTAGCCCTTTACACTCATTCTTTTAAAAAGTAAGCTCTACCTTTAGGGCAGGAGATGTTTTCCAATAGGTCACAACTCAGCTGGGTCAGTGCTGATTAACTCTTGGTGCTTGGTGGAAGTGGCCAGGTCCCATGAGATTCTGGCATTTCAGGGTTCACTATTGAACTTTTGTGTTTGTGTTAGATGTTTTATAACTTTTCTGTTGATCTACTGGTTTGCAACCAGGGCAGAGTGTCCAGCATTGCTGTAGATTCCTATAGATTCCTCCCCCTAGATTTTCTGCTATGCAGAGTCTGCACTGACCCAGTATTCTGCCCTGTCAGCATTGGAGTTTGTGGTCATCTGTTAGTGCTTTGCTGCCTCCCTCCTGTTTCTGATTGAAACAGACCTTTAATGGTCTGCTTCCTTTATGTAAATTCTCTGCCATGTGGAGGCTGCACTACCCCAGGATTCTCTCCTCCAGAATCATCAGTGTCCAGTGGCAAGACAAAGGTTAAATTGACTGGCAATAGTCCTAAATGCAATGGGAGACCTTGGCCTTTTTTAGCTAAGATTTTCCCCAGTCTGAGTTTGTCAGAGTCAATGCCCACTCAGTAACTAAAGTATATGTATGAACTAAGGCAAAAGATGGCATAGTCTGCCTTCATAGAAGAATCAGCTTTGGAGGGAAGACTTTATTTTCTGGCCAGAACAGAAACAATTGTTTCCTCAAATTGGGATAATGATAGTACCTATTTCTAAGGATTGTTGTGAGAATCAAATAAGATAGTTATAACATGCTTAGCACTTATTTTTATTTAGCATTTAATACATTGTTTTTTCTTTCCTTCCTTAAATTCTTGCTTAATAAATATATGAACTAGAATTGAATTAAACTTGGGAAGTTAGAAAAAGGCACCTGAACTTAAATTAAATTAAGTAAGAAGATTACAGGTGAAATCTGTTGCTTATGCTTCACTAAACTATTTGATATCTCTTCTAATGACTTGTTATTGCCAAGTTGTAGAGGGTTTCATTTTCTCCACTATTTGTAGTAAAATAATTTTGCTGCACATAAGAAGATTGGCCTAAAAGGGTACTTCTGTTATGAATATGAAGATATGAGAGATGGGTGGAGTTGGGGATAGTACAAAAGAGTAAGATGAAAGTGACTTGTCCTAAAATGATAGGCGCCAATGCCTCAATTTCTAAAGTGATTATCTTGAAGACAGGAAGTCCATTTAAATGCCATGCATCTAATGTATTACTGCATTGCTGTATTACACTGGACATAAGAAAGTATAACCTCTGCCTTCAAGATAATTAAAAATCTAAAAACGAAAAGCAAGAAGAAATATATGTGTGTATTTATACTAACAAATGTGCATAACCAGCTACAATTTCACAGAAATATAAACTTGAATGTTAACTACTCAGAAGAAATTGCATTCCACTAGAAAAATTTGTTGTGAAAAATTGAATATAGAGAAAAATTGATTTCTAGAAGAATGCAGTTGAATGATGCAACTTTTACTTTGTCCTCACATACTTTTTTATTTTTTTTTTTAACTAGAACTATTCTTTTTCTTTTCCTTCTCTTCCTTCCTTCCTTCCTTCCTTCCTTCCTTCCTTCCTTCCTTCCTTCCTTCTTTTCTTTCTTCCTTCCTTCCTTCCTTCCTTCCTTCCTTCCTTCCTTCCTTCCTTCCTTCCTTCCTTCCTTCCTTCCTTCCTTCCTTCCTTCCTTCCTTCCTTCCTTCTTCCTTTTTTATATTTTTATCATGTTACAGTATTTACCTCTCCTCAAAAATAAAACCCTCTCTAATAAGGTAATATAATTGAGCAAAACTGTTGCACTGACTATATTTAATAATAGGTGTGTATTTTAAACTTCTATAACACTTCTCCATGAAGAGTAAAGAGGTATGCTTTATTGAAAACTTCTGGAATGAAGATTCAAGACACTAATAGGAATAGAAGCTATTACATTTTCAAACTGCACTAAGACTTTTTGGATGTACTATATTTCCTTTTTTTCTGTTCAGGCTTTAGTTCAATAGTGTATTTGGAAAACACATTACTGGGAGTTTAAAGACTAGGACTTATTTTGAGAGGTAGTAAAATGTGACTAGAAATTTGGAATCAAAGTAAGAAAGTCTGGGTTTGAAAGCTGCTTTTGCTGACTTACAAATTATAAATCACAGAACCTTTCAGAGCTTAAATTTCTTCATCTATAAGATGGGAATAATACTTATTCACAGAGTGCTTAAACCATTTAATGTGCTATATAACCATGAATTATTATTATTGTCTATGAAACAATTTGCCTGTGTGGTCTTGAACAAATTTACTAAAGTTTGACAATTCTCAGTTTCTCATTGATGTATAAATTTCTGTAATCAGACAGAATAATCTTAAGGGTCTTATCCAGTTCTTTGATTTTAAATGCTATGGTTTCCTTTATTATCCCCAAATCATTACACTCAGAAAACACATGCAAGTGTCTGTAGCAAATATACTTACTTTTATCTCTGATAGATTCCCATGAAATTCAGACAGAGGAATTAGGAAGAGGAGTTGGCATCTGTTCTATTTCTCATTAAGCAAAGCCTGGCTTCTTAGACAATGGGACTGGTGCTTATTTTCATTTAGGAAAAGTACCACATTTCTCAGAAAGCATCATTTCCCATTATAGTGATATATTTGTGACGGTAGTGTTTTAAGATTGTGGTGTCTTGTGATCATTGCTGGAATAGCTAGAATTCTTAATAACATTTCCAGGAAGACTGGTTGGTTTCTGGCCAACTTATGAATTAAAGGTCAAATCCTTAAAGATAAAAGAAGTCTCAGTGTAAGGACTTTCTGGTAATTTTAATACTTCTGTGCTAATTCTAGATTTCATGCAGGACAAGATATATTTGCCATTCAGTTAATCAGCAAGCATTTATTAAGTATGTAAGACCCCAGACTTCTGGCTGTAGTTGCATAATTGTGTATATACTGGGCTCCACATGGAAAGAATTATATAAGAGGAAAAGAACTGTCCCTGCTATAGGATGAGACTTGATTTGATAGTATTATAATTTTCGGTTACCATGGGGATGCCATGGGGAACTTATCTACTTTAACCCTGCAATTTGCATATCTAATTCAAGATTTATCTATTCCTTCCTTTGATTCCTAAGATTTAACCTAATGGGTATGCTGACATTTGAAAAAGGCTCATGATTAAAGGCTGATATCCACAGATACATATTCAGAACAATAAGGAGAATAGAATTAGTGTCATATACCAGAGTCCAAAAGGATCAAGTATTTTTATCTAAAAGGGACTTTAGCATTCATTCAATTCAACTCCTTTATAGGTGAGGAAAGACATATAGTGCGATTAAGACATAGTGACATAGTGAGTAGCAGAAATTGGTGTATAAAATGTTCAGGGAGAACCAGCACCTTTGGTGTAAGGTCTTTCAGAGCCCTTAAAAGGGATGGTTATCCACCTTTGGTGTCCACCTGGCACTAAGTCTCTCCCATGGCTCCAAGAAGCTGTAGTATGTGTAGCACCTACACCACAATAAAAGGACAATGGGTTAGATTAGGTTGAGAGCGACTAACAAGTCTTAAGCCCATTCATGATTTAGAGGAGTGTCTACCCCAATCATGTGATGAATTCTGCTGGTAGAATGAGTAGAAGAGAATAATTTGTTACAATGGACCATGGAGGGGAGATAAATAAAATTGAAAGTAAGAAAACTATTGTACTAATAAACACAACTAAGAGTTGGTTTTATGACAAACTCCCCTCCCCCAATAAAATAGATAAGCCTTTAGTTAATTTGATTAGAAAAAGAAAAGAAGAAAGTCAAATGCTAGTAACAAAAATGAATAAGGTGAACTTTCTGCTAACGAAGAAGAAATTTGAGCAACAATTAGAAGCTCAACTGTGTGCTGATAAATCTGATAATCTAAGTGAAATGGATGAATACTTACAAAAATATAGATCATCTAGATTAACAGAGGTGGAATTCATTACTTAATCTCATTTTAGAAAAAAAAAATGAAGAAGCTATTAATCAACTCCATAAGAAAAAATCTCTAGGGGCAGATGGATTCACAAGTGAATTCTACCAAATATTTAAAGAACAATTAATTAAAATACTGTGCAAACTATTTGGAAAAAATAGTGAATGAAGGAGGTCTACCAAATTTCTTTTATGACAAATATGGTGCTGATACCTAAACCAGGCAGGGTCAAAACAGTGAAGAAAATTATAGATCAATATTTCTAATGAATATGGATGCAAAGATGTTAAATAAAATGTCAGCAAAGAGATTACAGCAAGTGATCACCAGGATAATACACAATGATCAAGTAGGATTTATATCAGGAATAGGCTGGTTTAATATTAGGAAAACTATTAGCATAACTGTATCAATAACCAAACTAACAAATATCATATGATTATCTCAATAGATGCAGAACAAAAAATTTAACAAAATCCAACAGCCATTCCTGTTAGAGAGGATAGGAATAAATGGTGTTTTCTTTAAAATTATCACTAGCACCTATCTACAGCCACCAGCAAACATCATATGTAATGGAGATAAACTAGAAGCATTCTCAGTAGGATCAGGATAAAAAAATGTTGCCCACTATCAACAATACTGTTCAATATTATATTAAAAATGCTAGCTTTAGCAATAAAAGAAAAAAAAAGAAATCTGGAAAGCCTGTATTTTTGGAGGTAGTCATCCATTTCACTTAGGTTATCAAATTTATTGGCATAAAGTTGGGCAAAGTAACTCCTTATTATTTCTCTACTTTCCTCCTCATTGGTGGAAAGTTCCCCCTTTTCATACAATTTGATTTTCCTCTCTCCTTTTTCTAATCAGATTTACCAAAGGTTTATCTATTTTATTGTTTTTTTTTCATAAAACCAACTCTTAGTTTTATTTATTAGTTCAATAGTATTTTTACTTTCAATATTATAAATTTCTCCTTTAAATTTTAGAATTTCAAGTTTAATATTTGATTGGGGGGGTTTTAATTTGGTCTTTTTTTAGCTTTTTAAGTTGAAAACCCAATTCATTGATTTTCTCTTTCTCTATTTTCTTCAAGTAAGCCTCTAAAGATATAAAATTTCCCCTTATTACCACTTTAGCTGCATCCCACAAATTTTGGTATGATGTCTCATCATCGTCATTATCTTGAGTGAAATTATTAATTGTGTCTATAATTTGCTGTTTCACCCAATCATTCTTTAAGATGAGATTATTTAGTTTCCAATTACTTTTTGATCTATTTACCCCTAACATTTTGTTGAATGTAGTTTTTATTGCATCGTGATCTGAAAACAAAACATTTACAATTTCTGCCTTCCTGTATTTAATTTTGAGATCTTTATGTCCTGATATATGGTCAATTTTTGTATAGGTTCCATGAACTGCTGAGAAGAAAGTATACTCCTTTCTGTCACCATTCAGTTTTCTCCAAAGATCTATAATACCTAATTTTCTTAATATTTTATTTACCTTTTTAATTTCTTATTTGTTTTGTGGTTTAATTTATCTAATTCTGAGAGTGCAAGGTTGAGATCTTTCACAATTATAGTTTTGCTATCTATTTCTTCTTGCAACTCTCTCAACTTCTCCTTTAGGAAGTTAGATGTTATACCACTTGGTGCATATATATTTAGTACTAAAATGGCTTCATTGTCTATGCTACCCTTTAGCATGATATAGTTTCCTTCCTTATCTCTTTTGATTAGATCAATTTTTGCTTTTGCTTGATCTGAGATAAGAATGGCTACTCCTGCTTTTTTGACTTCACTTGAAGCATAATAGATTCTGCTCCAGCCTTTTACCTTTACTCTGTATGTATCTCCCTGCTTTAAATGTGTTTCCTGCAAACAACATATTGTTTTGATTAAGTCTGTTATCTGCCTCCGCTTGATGGGAGAGTTCATTCCATTCACATTTACAGTTAAAATCACTAATTCTGTATTTCCTGTCATCATATTATCACCAGATTATGCTTTTTTCCCTTGTCCCCCTGAGCCCCTTCCCCAGTATTAAACTTATGAGCCCCACTTGCATCACACAGCCCTCCCTCTTTAGTATCCTTCTCTCCTCCCTTTAAATCTCTTCCCTTTTCTTGTTCCCTTTTCTTATTACTCTGTTCCTTTTCACTTTTCCTCTCCCCCTTTTTAATGAGGTAAGAATATTTTGTAAAACCAATATGTCAATTATTTTCTTTTTGAGCCAATTCTGATGAGAGTAAAGTTCACACAATGTTCCTCCCCCTCTCTAACTTCCCTCAGATATGATAGGTTTTCTTTGCCTCTTTGTGGGATGTAGTTTCTCTCTTTTTTATCTCCCCTTTTTCATTTTTCTGACACTTTCCCATTTCCATTTCTACTTCACTTTTTTTTTTGCATTATCATTAAAATCAAATTATATATGCTGACTTTATGTCTATCCACAACAGAAATACAGTTCTCAAGAGTTCCTTTTACTTTTTTTTTGTTTGTTTGTTTCTATTGACTCCTTTGATTGGAGATCAAATTTTTTGTTTAGATCTGATTTTTTCTTTAAAAGCATATGGAATTCATCAGTTTCATTAAATGTCCATCTTCTTTCATGGTAGAATATGCTAAACTTATCTGGATAGTTTATTCTTGGCTATATTCCAAGTTCTTTTATCTTTCAGAATATCAGATTCCAGGCCCTTGGATCCTTTAATGTAGAGGCAGTCAGATCTTGGGTGACCCTTATTGTGGCACCTTGGTATTTGAATTGTTTTTTTCTGGCTGCTTGTAATATTTTCCCCCTTAGTCTGATAGTTCTGAAATTTGGCCATAATGTTCCGTGGAGTTTTTGTTTTTACCAGTCAAGCGCAATTTTTGAGGTTGAATTCAATTGTTGGTATTGAAGGAATAAGAGAGCTTAAAAAGTCCCATGTGGCTTCTCCACCATCTTGGCCCCATGATAATTTCTTAAGAGATGATGTCTAGATTTTTTTGATCATGGCTTACAGATAGTCTAGTAATTTAAAAAATATTTCTCTTTGATTTATTTTCCAGATCAGCTGTTTTTATTCCAAAGAGTATTTCACATTGTCTTCTACTTTTTTTTTTTTTTGAGGCTGAGGTTAAGTGACTTGCCCAGGGTCACACAGTTAGGAAGTGTTAAGTGTCTGAGACCAGATTTGAAGTCAGGTCCTCCTGAATTCAAAGCTGGTGCTCTATCTGCTGCACCACCTAGCTGCCCCTGTCTTCTACTTTTTATTCTTTTGATTTTGTTTTTATTGTTTCTTGATTTCTCATAAAGTAGTTAGTTTCCATTTGCTCAATTCCTTTTTTTTTTTTTTTTTTTTTTGCTGAGGCAATTGGGGTTAAGTGATTTGCCTAGAGTCACACAGCTAGGAAGTATTAAGTGTCTAAGGCCATATTTAAATTCAGTTCCTCCTGACTTCAGGGCTGGTGCTCTAACCTGCATCAATTCCAATTTTTAAGGAATTATTTTCTTCAGTCAACTTTTGTATCTCTATTTGGCCATTTTTGATTTTCAAGACATTCTTCGCCTTATTGACTTTTTTTGTACCTCCTTTACCATTTAACCTAGCCTGTTTTTTAAGCATTATTGTTTTTTGTGTCTTCTTTGCCAAGTTGTTGACTCATTTTCTATGATTTTCTTACCTTCTCATTTTTCTTCCACTTTTTCCTCTATCCATTTTATTTGATTTTCAAAATCATTTTTGAGCTCTTCAATGGTTTGAGACCAATTCATATTTTTTGAAGGCTTTGAATGTAGGAGTTTTAACTTTTTTAATCTTTTTCTGAATGTATGTTTTTATCTTTCTTGACACTGTAGCTATTTTCTGTGATCAGATTTTTTTCCTGTTTGATCATTTGCTCAGCTCATTACTTAACTTTTAACTGCATGCTAAAGTAATTTTTTGATTCCCAGGCTAGAGAGTACATTGTCTCAAGCTTCAGGGATAAATTCAAGAGATAGTTTTTGGTTCCCCCATGCTATATGATTGAAGGAAAATTCACTGCTCTCCTGGCCCATGTTCTAGTAAATAAGTGACAAAAGCATTATTTTTTTGCTCTGGAACTATGATGTGGATCCCTGTGGGCTCATAAGCTCTGGTGTGCTAGTGCTCACTCTGGGATTGCCCCCTGATCTGGGACTCAGATCTAAGTATGGGCAAAACAACAGAGTTTCAGTTCTAGCAAAGATAGCCTTGCAATCTCCTTCTAATCATTTGTTCAACTCCTTTACCATTGGTAGGCTGAGAGCTCTTGAAGCTTTTCTTCCTGCTGCCAATTCAGTGGGTTCTTTGTTTGCTGGTCTTTGGTGCTGTGCTTGTGTATCCTATGATGGATTGTGCTCCACTCTTATCCTTGTGTGACAGACTTTTTCTGCTGACCTAAGTTGTCTTGGGCTTGAAAATTATTTTACTCCATATTTTTTTGCCACTGTATAATTTGTTTAGAATCAATATTTAAAGTGTTTTTGTGGAGAGCTCAGACTAGTCCTCACTCCACCATCTTAGTTTCAAATCCTAAAGCATTCTTTAGAATTCGACTTTAATGTACCATGAAGCCTTTCTTTATGGTCTCAGAGGATAACATACTCTCTTTTACGTCTAAGTTTTCATAGTTTGTACCACTTTTAAAGAAAGTATCATGTGGTAGTTAGGGCTTGGGACTTGGAGACAGAGGATATGATAATACACCTAAAAAGCATATGGGAATTAGATTCCTGTAATGTTCTATTGCCTCTAGAAACTGCCGATAGCTCTCTGGGAGGAGATCTGCTGTCTCAACTCAATCTCTCTGCCACCAACTCTGACCTAGAGTAGAGACTCTTCTCCCTTGCTCAATGTTGCTTCTTTTAGACTCCCAGAGAATGGGCATGGAATAACTCAGGGGCTTCTGGGAAAAAAATACTTCTACCAGGGAACTTGCTCCTCCTAAGCATGCAAGCTCCTCCCCAGAAGTTCAAAGGGGTAAAACTCCCCCCCCCCCCCAAGGCTGGAACTAGAGAATTGTTAAGTACTGACTTAGCACCTAGTAAGAACCTAATATCTCATTATCTCATTAGCACTTAGTAAGAACCTAGCAGATTCCAAAATGGATTTAAATGCTAACTTTAAGCTAGTAGTTTGTAACTTCACTTCCTCATCTATATGAGAGATTGTAACAGAGGATACCTCAGGTTTCTATCAGCTCTAAATCCTATTATCCTATTCCTATTATATTTATACTAAGAGGTAAACTGGAAGTACAACCCTCACTGAGATTGTTTAAATTACTTATGAATACTAATTTCATTTTTCATCTTAGTTGTTTACATTGGCCATTTAGTTCTAGACTTAGCCTCAACCTAAATCCCAAGAATAAAAAAAAATACTCCAAAGAGACATATAAATCAGTGAATAAACATCCAACTTACATTTCCCATTGTGAAAAATAACATGTTTTTTGTAGATAGATTTTTGATAAGAAAGGCATTCTCCCTTTAAATTGTAATTGCTCTCTGCTTCTGCTTTCCTACCAACTTAATTTTGCTGTTGGTTATTTAGAGATGCTCATTAAGTCACATCACATCCTCCTGTGTATTTCCATCTGACATTCACAAACCACTGTTTTTAGCCATCACAGCTCGTCAGTGTATTTGAAATCTTGGCAAACCCAGATGCTAATTTTTATTCTAGTAGGATCATATGTGCCACTGTACTTTAAGCCTTCACAGTGAAGAATCTGTAAGAACTACTGTTAGAGGCTACTGTTTCAGATTGCTGCTGACATAAAGTCAAGGAATATTGTACTATGTTTTCCTTAAAACTGAAAATTTCTCGCTGTGCCTAAATTTGGGAAAGATGAATTCACAAATGAAAATGACATTTTGGTGTTGAAATCTTTCTATTCTTTCCATCCAAGAACTGAAAAACATCTCAACATTCGTTTTATTCTTAAAAGATCAGCTAATGCAAAGATGTAGGACATAGCTATAGATTAATAATTATCTCTAATGTTTTGACTCTATGTCTAACCCTATATATATCTGTGAAGAAATTATATCTTTTTTTTTGAAAAACATGGTTATGTTCCATTTAAATATATTCTAGAATTATGTTGAGATGCAGCTTGGTTTGATAAATTGAGGTCTTTAAAATAAAGTAGATGAATGAAAAATTAATGCAAAAAGCATTTATTGAACACATACTATGGGCCAGACACTTTGCCAAAAACTGAGGATGTAAAAACAAATAAACCAGGTAATTACTTTCCTTAAGAAGCTTACATTATAATGCAGAAAGACAAAACAGCAATGTTGTGTTAACCTAGTTAACACTTTTCTGAACACTTTTTTTAGGACTTCTGAGCCTGAGTTCTGGTAGAGTGTCTAAATTCTAGTGGAAAGAATGAGAAAGATGACTAGAGTATATTTGGCTTGTTCCAGAAATGATGGAGAAATGACATGGAAGCCAAGTTCTAGGCAAAATAAAATGAAAGCTCATAATCTAATGCTATCCAGGTTTCATAAGAAAGACATAAAGTCCAGGAGAGAAACAATCATAATTCCACTACACTTTGAACAAGTCTGGACAAATTTGGAATACTGTATTCTATCTAGGTACTACATTTTAGAAAAAATGTAGTCCTGGGGTAGGATATATAACAGCTATATGTCATAGTGGCTTCCTGATAAGAAATTTGTTCTCAGACACTTACTAGCTGTGTGAGCCTGAGCATGCCACTTAACCTTATTTGATTCAGTTTCCTCATCTATAAGATGAACTGGAGAAGGAAATGCCAAACCACTTCTAAATCTTTTCCCCAAATGGATCAAAAAGAGTTGGGCACTTCAGAAAAAAACAATTGACCAAAAATAAAAGGGTTCTGGTGGGAAAGTGAATATTCATTCATATAATAATATTCTTAAAAAGTCAAAGAGAAGGAAAATCCCATGAGTACACAACTATTTATAGTGGTACCTTTTATTATAGCAAAGAATTGGAAACAAAGTGGGCAGTGATCCATTATTTGGGAAATGACTGAATAAATTAGTTTCTGAATATAATAAAATGTTATTGCATCATAAGAAATAATGAAAGAGATATCTTCAAAAAAACCTACACAGAATCAGATGACCTGTTGTAGAATGCAATGAGCATAACTAGGAAAACAAGGTGTACAATGACTATAATAATATAAAGCAAATCGACTTTGAAAGATTTAAGAATCCTGATGACTGTAATGCCAAATCATGACTTAAGCATACTGGTGATAAAACATGCCTCCCATCTCAAGATAGAAGTGACAAATGAGATGAAGAACAAGACATATATTTTCAGACATAGAAAATGTAGGAATTTGTTGTTGTTGTTGTTTTTTTTTAGCTATAATTAATGTTACAAGGCCTAAAAGATACTCTATAACCCTAAGGTGATTCTTCTCTGATGTTAAGTGATAGAAGGATTGCTTGTTCATGTGTAGATTCTTCTTTTTAATTTTTTTGTTTTATTTATTTTTAATTATTATTCCATATTATGATATATACCAAAAGAAGTAATTCATCATCATATTTTGTGCTGGTTCAGTTGTTTTTAATCATGTCTCATTCTTCATAACCTCATTTGAGTTTCCTTGGTGAAGAAACTAGATCAATTTGCCATTTCCTCTCCAGCTCATGTTATAGATGAGGAAACTGAGACAGAGGTAAGTGATTTGCCAGAGTCAAACAGTTAGTGTCAAAGGCCAGATTTGAATTCAGGAAGATGAGCCTTCCTGAAGCCAGCCTCAGCACTCTTTGCAATGAGTCACTAGCTGTTCAATGCTGACCAAGTCAGCTGACTATTCTGATTTATTTTTACTCCAAAGATTATAATGTGGCTTTTTCAAACAAAGTTGTTGGGGTAGAACTGGCAATATTAGTTTCCAAACAGAAATTTTGCGGCAAGTCTCTTTGACAACTATAATGGCAAATTTCAGGATCCTAGGACATTTTTTTTTTTGCAATAATTTGGAAATTTTATTTTTGTCTATGTTATACACAGATACACACACACACACACACACACACACACACACAACTTTCTGCTTTTATGGTAGCTATGGATTTTTAAAGTTCCATAAGATTGTTTGAAAAGACCAAAGATCTGTCCTAAAATAATCAATTTTGTGAATTGATAAAGTTCATATTGACAGATTATCAATGATGTTTTCCTTTGGGAACATATTATGCAATTGGCATTTTTATCAAGTACTGCTTATCAGTGTGTCAGAGTTTTTCTTAAGGAATCAAGTAACTTGAATATTGTCAGATAAATAGAAACATAAGATAACAAATTTAATCTTGAAAATAAGTATTTAACAATAGATAAATAGAATCACAGAATTTGAGAGTGGGAATGGTCCTAGTGGCCTTTTAGCTTAGCTTATATACAACAGAAAGCTCTACAACACATCTGATAAATTCTCAAACAGTCCGAGGACTTTTCTAAGACCTTTTCCAAAGTTGTGAAATCTACTACCTCTCTAGACATTTCATTTCACCTAGGAATAGCTCTAGTTATTATGAAGCTGTTTCCTAAAATTAATCCTAATTTTGCCCTTTATAATTTTTCTGTACCTATTAGAATATGAGCTCCTCAAGGCAAGTTTTTGCTTTTGTATCCTTACATTTAGCATAGTGCCCAATACATAGGAAGTGCTTAATAAATGCTTATTGACTGATTATTTGTATTTGCTCTCTCTCTCTCTCTCTCTCTCTCTCTCTCTCTCTCTCTCTCTCTCTCTCTCTCTCTCTCTCTCTCTCTCTCTTTTTTCATGAGAGTGAGGAGGGGGGAAGAAAAGGACATTCATGTCCTTTCATTATCCTTCTGGTTTCTAGGACAGTGCAATAGTGCTAGTCAGGCACCAGGAGGTAAATGATCCCAGGAAAGACTTGGATAAAAAAAGTAAAAAATTCCTTCCATAGAGAGTGTGGCTGTTAGTGAAAATGTACAAGTATGGCCTAACAGAAATTTGATAAATGCACCAAAGCACAGACACTCAAATTGAAATCTCCATGAAATGTCAGCAGTACTTGTTATATATTGCTATTATCCTTTCAAGTCAGGAACAACAATCCAATAATAAACTCTTCAGCAAATGTTATTGTATGTAGAAGAAAACAAAGGTTATTTCTCAGTCATGATTATATCAGTGACAGACTATGGACTCAGTGAAAAACTCTGGAACTTGGAAAAAAAGATAACCACCGGCAACCACTGTTAACCAGGTCAATTGACTAAATATGCTGAGGAAAATTTATGATAGATGTCCATAGCATTTGGAATATGATAGCACTTAAAAAACCGCTGTAATATGATTAACAATCAATCAGAAACAATTCAATATGTTTGTCCTCTAATGTAAGTATAAATTTATAAATGATAAAAACCTTTTAAATATATGATAAAATTATCATGTAAATTTTCTTTTTTCTCATCCCTCAACCTCACCCTAGGTTTAGCTACCATTAGATGCATGTGCACATGTGCACACACACATACCCACACAAAATCATTCTGTACATACTTCAAATTATTAGTACTTTTTTGTATGCATATAGTGCCTTCCTTCACATGTCATTTGCAGTCTATGTGAGTACTTAGAATGTTTAAATGGAACAAGTTGTACATAATATATTTGTAGTTCTATGTGCAATCATCCTTTTAATTATCCTATTATGAAAATGCTTGTTTTCTGCCATAAATTAAAAATAAAATTAAGGAAAATGAACTTACATGACTCTAGAATGATAAGAAGACTCTTCTTGTATTATCTCCCTGGTTATTAGCCTTTTCTTTCCATTATCCTTACACCTTATTCTACATTCTCTGTGACCTAGTGATAAAGACCTTCTAATTCTTTGCCTTTTAATTTTTTTCCCTTTCATGCTTTCATTTCTGTCTCTTTGCTTGCCTGACTACCTTCAAATCTCAGTAAAGTCCTACCTCTTATAAGAAACCATTCCCATTTCACCTTAATCTTAGTACCTTCTTTCTCTTTGAGGTTCTCTCTCAATTTATCCTAAATATATCCTGTTTGTTCACAGTTGTTTGCATGTTGATGGTACATCATAATGTCCCATTAGACTGTGAATTTCTTGAGCAGGGACTATTTCTTGCTTTTTTATTCACAACATTTAGCATAGTGTTTGATAACAAATGCTTCTTAATGCCACCTTTCTGGACCTCATTTTGCTTATCTTTAAAATGATAGAATTGGAATAGATGATGTCTATGATGTCTATGAATTCCACAAAGAATTGTGTTCTGACTCTAAACATGCAAATTTTATGCTTTAATGAGTCATGTGAGGTTTAAAAGTTTAATGTGATACATCATTTTATCTTATAACTAGATAACTAGATAACTTAGGATAACTAAGTTCTACATGAATTCTTTCTAGTTCATTTCAAAAATTTTCCTTTGGATCCACCATTTCTATCTTAAAATCCTTCCTATTCTTCATGGTCCAATATACTTGCCATGAAATTTTTCTTAATAAAAGTGATTTATTTCTCTTCAAATCTTTAATGGTATTTTGTTTGGAAACTACCTCTTCCTCCAACTTTTTCCAATTATCATATAGTTTTCATTTCTGTTGCTGGGTCTTACTGTCTTATTTTTAGTTTTTAAGTTTCTAAGCTTTCTAAGCAGTATGAGGACAAGATATTTGTTTTCTCATTGTTTCCACAGCTTTGCATTTTGTGTCTATTTTCTTCTTAATTGCTTTTTTTTAAATTTTATTTTATTTTATAATTATAACTTTTTTTTGACAGTGCATATGCATGGGTAATTTTTTACAACATTATCCCTTGCACTTACTTCTATTCAGATTTTTTCCCTTCCTCCTCTAACCCCCTCCCTCAGATGGCAGGCAGTCTTATACATGTTAAATATATTACAGTATATTCTAGATACAATATATGTGTGTAGAACCGAATTTCTTGTTGCACAGGAAGAATTGGATTCAGAAGGTAAAAATAACAGTTTACACTCATTTCCCAGTGTTCCTTTTCTGGATGTAGCTGATTCTGTCCATCATTAATCAATTGGATTTGGATTAGCTCTTCTCTATGTTGAAGATATCCACTTCCATCAGCATACATCCTCGTACAGTATCATTGTTGAAGTGTATAATGATCTTCTGGTTCTGCTCGTTTCACTTAGCATCAGTTGATGTAAGTCTCTCCAAGCCTCTCTGTATTTCTTCTGTTGGTCATTTCTTACAGAAAAATAATATTCCATAACATTCATATACCATAATTTACCCAACCATTCTCCAATTGATGGACATCCATTCATCTTCCAGCTTCTAGCCACTATGAAAAGGGCTGCAACAAAAATTTTGGCACATATAGGTCCCTTTCCCTTCTTTAGTATTTCCTTGGGATATAAGCCCAGTAGTAGTATGGCTGGGTCAAAGGGTATGCACATTTTGATAACTTTTTGGGCATAATTCCAGATTGCTCTACAGAATGGTTGGATTCTTTCACAACTCCACCAACAATGCATCAGTGTCCCAGTTTTCTCACAGCCCCTCCAACATTCATTGTTATTTGTTCCTGTCATCTTAGTCAATCTGACAGGTGTGTAATGATATCTCAGAGTTGTCTTAATTTGCATTTCTCTGATCAATAGAGACTTGGAACACTCTTTCCTATGAGTGGAAATAGTTTTAATTCCATCATCTGAAAATTGTCTGTTCATATCCTTTGACCATTTATCAATTGGAGAATGGCTTTATTTCTTATAAATTAAAGTCAATTCTCTGTATATTTTGGAGATGAGGCCTTTATCAAAACCTTTAACTATAAAAATGTTTTCCCAATTTGTTACTTCCCTTCTAATCTTGTTTGCATTAGTTTTGTTTGTGCAGAAACTTTTTAATTTGGTGTAATCAAAATGTTCTATTTTGTGATCAATAATGGTCTCTAGTTCTCTCTTGGACACAAACTCCTTCCTCCTCCACAAGTCTGAGAGGTAAACCATCCCATGTTCCTCCAATTTATTTATGATTTCGTTCTTTATGCCTAAATCTTGGATGCATTTTGATCTAATCTTAGTATGTGGTGTTAAATGTGGGTCCATGCCAAGTTTCTGCCATAGTAATTTCCAGTTTTCCCAGCAGTTTTTTTCAAATAATGAATACTTATCCCAAAATTTGGGATCTTTGGGTTTGTCAAACACTAGATTGCTATTTTTATTCACTATCTTGTCCTGTGAACCTAACCTATGCCACTGATCAACTAGTCTATTTCTTAGCCAATACCAAATGGTTTTGGTGACTGTTGCTTTATAATATAGTTCTAGATCAGGTACAGCTAGACCACCTTCACTTAATTTTTTTTCATTACTTCCCTTGAAATTCTCGACCTTTTGTTGTTCCATATGAATTCTGTTGTTATTTTTTCTAGGTTATTTAAATAGTTTCTTGGAAGTCTGATTGGTATAGTACTAAATAAATAGATTAGTTTAGGGAGTATTGTCATCTTAATTATATTCGCTCAGCCTATCCAAGAGCACTGAATGTCTTTCCAATTATTTAAATCTGACTTTATTTTTGTGGCAAGTGTTTTGTAATTTTGCTCATATAATTCCTGACTCTCCTTCGGTAGATATATTACCAAATATTTTATACTATTGACCGTTATTTTGAATGGAATTTCTCTTTGTATCTCTTGCTGTTGGATTGTGTTGTTATTGTATAAAAATGCTGAGGATTTATGTGGATTTATTTTGTATCCTGCAACTTTGCTAAAATTCTGAATTATTTCTAATAGCTTTTTAGCAGTCTTTGGGATTCTCTAAGTATACCATCATGTCATCTGAGAAAAGTGATAATTTGATTTCCTCATTTCCTACTCTAATTCCTTGAATCTCTTTCTTGGCTCTTATTGCCGAGGCTAGAGTTTCTAGTACTATATTGAAAAGTAATGGTGATAGTGGGCAACCTTGTTTCATTCCTGATCTTATAGGGAAAGATTCTAGTCTATTGCCATTACATATGATGTTTACTGAAGGTTTTAAATATATGCTCCTTATTATTATTATTATTATTTTTTTTTTTTATTATATATATGTATATTTTATAATATTATCCCTTGTATTCATTTTTCCAATTTACCCCCCCTCCCTCTATTCCCTCCCCCCGACGACAGGCAATACCATACATTTTACATGTGTTACAATATAGTCTAGGTACAATACATGTGTGCGAATATCATTTTCTTGTTGCACAATAAACATTAGAATCCGAAGGTACATGCAACCTGGGCAGACAGATATTAGTGCTAACAATTTTCATTCCCCTCCCAGTGTTTCTTCTCTGGGTGCAGCTACCTCTGTCCATCATTGATCAACTGGAAGTGAGTTGGATCTTCTTTATGTTGAAGATTTCCACTTCCATCAGAATACATCCTCATACAGTATCGTTGTTGAAGTGTACAGTGATCTTCTGGTTCTGCTCATTTCACTCAGCATCAGTTGATTTAAGTCTCTCCAGGCCTCTCTGTATTCCTCCTGCTGGTCATTTCTTACCGAGCAATAATATTCCATAACCTTCATATACCACAATTTACCCAACCATTCTCCAACTGATGGACATCCATTCATCCTCCAGTTTCTAGCTACAACAAAAAGAGCTGCCACAAACATTTTGGCACATATATGTCTCTTTCTGCTCTTTAGTATTTCTTTGGGATATAATCCCAGTAGTAGCGCTGCTGGGTCAAAGGGTATGCACAGTTTGATAACTTTTTGGGCATAATTCCAGATTGCTCTCCAGAATGGCTGGATTCTTTCACAACTCCACCAGCAATGTATTAGTGTCCCAGTTTCCCCACATCCCCTCCAACATTTGTCATTATTTGTTCCTGTCATCTTAGCCAATCTGACAGGTGTGTAGTGGTATCTCAGAGTGGTCTTAATTTGCATTTCTCTGATCAGTAGTGATTTGGAACACTCTTTCATGTGAGTGGATATAGTTTCAATTTCTTCCTCTGAGAATTGTCTGTTCATATCCTTTGACCATTTATCAATTGGAGAATGGTTCGGTTTCTTATAAATTAGGGTCAGTTCTCTATATATTTTGGAAATGAGACCTTTGTCAGAACCTTTGTTTTTAAAAATATTTTCCCAATTTGTTACTTCCCTTCTAATCTTGTTTGCATTAGTATTATTTGTACAGAAACTTTTTAGTTTGATGTAATCAAAATCTTCTATTTTGTGATCAATAATGATCTCTAGTTCTCCTCTGGTCATAAATTCCTTCCTCCTCCACAAGTCTGAGAGGTAGATTATCCTCTGTTCCTCTAATCTATTTATTATCTCCCTCTTTATGCCTAAATCATGGACCCATTTTGATCTTATCTTGGTATATGGTGTTAAGTGTGGATCCATATCTAATTTCTGCCATACTAATTTCCAGTTTTCCCAACAGTTTTTTCCGAATAATGAATTTTTATCCCTAATGTTGGAATCTTTGGGTTTGTCAAAGATTAGGTTGCTATAGATGTACCCTTTTTTGTCCTTTGTATCTAATCTGTTCCACTGATCTACCGGTCTATTTCGTAGCCAATACCAAATGGTTTTGGTGACTGCTGCTATATAATATAGCTTTAGATCAGGTACACTTAGACCACCTTCCTCTGAGTTTTTTTTCATTAGTTCCCTTGCAATTCTTGACCTTTTATTCTTCCATATGAATTTTGTTGTTATTTTTTCTAGGTCATTAAAATAGTTTCTTGGGAGTCTGATTGGTATAGCACTAAATAAATAGATTAGTTTGGGGAGTATTGTCATCTTTATTATATTCGCTCGGCCTATCCAAGAGCACTGAATGTCTTTCCAATTATTTAAATCTGATTTTATTTTTGTGGCAAGTGTTTTGTAATTTTTCTCATATAATTCCTGACTTTTCTTTGGTAGATGGATTCCCAAATATTTTATACTCTCAACATTTGTTTGGAATGGAATTTCTCTTTGTATCTCTTGCTGTTGCATTTTGTTAGTGATATATAAAAATGCCGAGGATTTATGTGGATTTATTTTGTATCCTGCCACTTTGCTGAAATTTTGAATTATTTCTAGTAGCTTTTTAGCAGAGTCTTTGGGGTTCTCTAAGTATACCATCATGTCATCTGCAAAAAGTGATAGTTTGATTTCCTCATTTCCTACTCTAATTCCTTGAATCTCTTTCTCGGCTCTTATTGCCGAGGCTAGCGTTTCTAGTACTATATTGAATAGTAATGGTGATAGTGGGCAACCTTGTTTCACTCCTGATCTTACTGGGAAAGGTTGCAGTTTATTTCTATTGCATATTATGCTTACTGACGGTCTTAAATATATACTCCTGATTATTCTAAGGAATAATCCATTTATTCCTATACTCTCAAGAGTTTTTAGTAGGAATGGATGTTGGATTTTGTCAAATGCTTTTTCTGCATCTATTGAGATGATCATATGGTTTTTATTAATTTGATTATTAATATGGTCAATTATACTAATAGTTTTCCTAATATTAAACCAGCCCTGCATTCCTGGTATAAATCCCACTTGGTTATAGTGTATTATCCTGGGATGATTTTCTGAAGTCTATTTGGTAATATCTTATTTAAGATTTTAGCATCAATATTCATTAAGGAAATTGGTCTATAGTTTTCTTTCTCAGTTTTCGATCTACCTGGTTTAGGTATCAGTACCATGTCTCTGTCATAGAAGGAATTTGGTAGGACTCCTTCAATCCCTATTTTTCCAAATAGTTTACATAGCATTGGAGTTAGTTGCTCTTTAAGTGTTTGATAGAATTGATAGAATTCACATGTAAATCCATCTGGTCCTGGGGACTTTTTCTTAGGAAGTTGGTTAATAGCTTGTTCTATTTCTTTTTCTGAGATGGGACTATTTAGACTACTTACTTCTTCCTCTGTTAATCTGGGCAAGCTATATTTTTGAAGGTATTCTTCCATTTCATTTAAGTTATCGAATTTATCAGCATAAAGTTGAGCAAAGTAGCTCTTAACTATTGTTCTAATTTCCTCTTCATCAGTGTTGAGTTCTCCCTTTTCATTTTCAAGACTAACAATTTGCTTTTTCTCTTTCCTTTTTTTAAATCAGGTTTACTAAGTGTTTGTCTATTTTGTTGGTCTTTTCATAGAACCAACTCTTAGTTTTATTAATTAATTCAATAGTTGTTTTACTTTCAATTTTATTAATCTCACCTTTTATTTTTTGAATTTCAAGTTTTCTGTTTGTCTGGGGTTTTTTAATTTGTTCCTTTTCTAGCAATTTTAGTTGTAAGCCCAATTCATTGGCCCTCTCTTTCTCTATTTTATGCAAGTAGGCCTGTAGAGATATAATAACTTCCCCTTATTACTGCTTTGGCTGTATCCCACACAATTTGGTATGATGTCTCATTATTGTCATTTTCTTGGGTGAATTTATTAATTATGTCTATGATTTGCTGTTTTACCCAATCATTCTTTAGTATAAGATTATTTACTTTCCAATTATTTTTGGTCTATTTTCCCCTGGCTTTTTATTAAATGTAATTTTGATTGCATTATGGTCTGAAAAGGATGCATTTACTATTTCTGCCTTACTACATTTGATTTTGAGGTTTTTATGCCCTAGTATATGATCAATTTTTGTATAGGTTCCATGAACTGCTGAGAAGAAAGTATATTCCTTTCTGTCTCTATTTAGCTTTCGGCAAAGATCTACCATATCAAACTTTTCTAGTATTCTATTTACCTCTTTGACTTCTTTCTTATTTATTTTGTGCTTTGATTTATCTAATTCTGAGAGTGCAAGGTTGAGATCTCCCGCTATTATAGTTTTGCTATCTATTTCCTCTTGCAGCTCTCTTAATTTCTCTTTTAAGAATTTAGATGCTGCACCACTTGATGCATATATGTTTAATATTGATACTGCTTCATTATTGATGCTGCCCTTTAGCAGGATATAATGCCCTTCCTTATCTCTTTTAATTAGATCAATTTTTGTTTTTGCTTGATCTAAGATGAGGATGGCTACTCCTGCTTTTTTGGTTTTGCCTGAAGCATAATAGATTCTGCTCCACCCTTTTACTTTTAGTTTGAATGTCTCACCCTGTTTCAGGTGTGTTTCCTGTAAACAAACATATAGTAGGATTCTGACTTTTAATCCAGTCTGCTAACTGCTTCTTCTTTATGAGGCAGTTTGCCCCCATTCACATTTATGGTTAGAATGACTAATTCTATACTGCTTGCCATCCTATTAACCCCTGCTTATGCTTTTCCCTTTTCCTTCCCTCTCACCCCCCCACCCAGTATTAAACTGGTGAACACCACTTGCTTTTCACAGCCCTCCCTTTTTAGGATCCCTCCCCCACCTTAAAGATCCTCCCCTTATTTTACCCCTTTTCCTCGAAATTTCTGTATTCCCTTCTCCTTAGCTTACTCCTTCCCTTTTACTTTTTAATGAAGTGGAAGAAGTTTCACCATAAATCGAATATGTCTATTGATACACACTATGTTCATCTCCCTCCTTTCTTTCTCTCAGATATAATAGGTTACCTTTGCCTCTTCATGAGATGTAGTACTACCACTTTACACTTTTTTATGATATAATTTCCTTTCCACCTCTAGTTTGTAAGACAAATTGTACATATGTTCTTTACATATTTTTTTGGCAGAAGTATAGTTCTCAAAATTTCTTTTTACCTTTTTAGAAATTTTTTGAGTTCTGTATTTGAAGATCAAACCTTTTATGTAGGTCTGGTTTTTTCATCAAAAATAGATGGAATTCATTTATTTCGTTAAATGTCCATCTTCTTCCCTGGAAAACGATGCTCATTCTGGCTGGGTAAGTTATTCTTGGCTGCATACCAAGTTCCTTAGCCTTTCGGAATATCATGTTCCAGGCCCTTCATTCTTTTAATGTGGACGCTGCTAGATCCTGGGTTATCCTTATTGTAGATCCTCCATATCTGAATTGCTTTTTTCTAGCAGCTTCCAATATCTTTTCCTTTGTCTGATGGTTCTTGAACTTGGCCATTATATTTCTTGGCGTTTTGATTTTAGGGTCCCTTTCAGTAGGTGATTGATGAATTTTTTCAATGTCTATTTTACCCTCTGTTTCCAAAACGTCTGGGTAGTTCTCTTTGATAATTTCCTCAAAAATGGTGTCCAAGCTCTTTTTTTCCTCACATTTTTCAGGAAGTCCAATTATTCTCAAATTGTCTCTCCTGGATCTGTTTTCCAGGTCTGTTGTCTTTCTAGTAAGGTACTTGACATTCTTTTCAATTGTTTCATTTCTCTGGTTTTGCTTGACTACCTCTTGGTTTCTCCTTGAGTCATTCATTTCTACTTGTTCCAGTCTAATTTTCAATGAAGTATTTTCTTCACTCACTTTTTTTATATCTCTTTGTAATTGTCCAATTGAGTTTTTATCTTCTATGGATTTTTTTTTTCCATTTTATCCATTTTATTTTTTAGAGAGCTGTTTTCTTTTTCCAGCTCACTACTCCTGTTTTCCTTGGAGTTGTTTACCTTTTCCAGCTCACTAATCTTGTTTCTCAATGATTTGATTTCTTTATCCTCTCTGTCTTTGAATGTATGGGATGACTTCTCCAGGCTCTCTTGCCAAGCTTCTCTTTCCTTTTCCCATTTCTCTTCCAGCTCTCTTGTGAGAGCCTTTTTGATTTCCTCTATGAGATTCTTTTGTATTGAGGACCAGCTCATATCCCCCTTAGGGGATTCTTCTGAGGACAGTCTGTTTTTAGTCTCCTCAGTGTTAGAAGTCTGCTCTCTCTCCATACAGAAGCTGTCAATGGTTAGAGCCCTTTTGAATTTTTTGTTCATTTTGTCAGAGTCGGAATCATAGAAAGCAAACTGACAAGAGAAACAATTGGTCTGTTTTGTGGGCGATGGGGCTGGATGGTATTAATGGGCTTCCTCTACAGACTTTGACGTAGGGTAGCTGAGAGCCACTAACAGAACAGCAATGACTGTACTGAGTCTGCACTCTGAGGCTCTGAGAACCCGCTGAGTCAGTCCAGGTGGGGGTTGGGGGTGGCTGGGTTCTGAGAGAGCTAGCTTTCCGGGGTTTTAATCTTCACTTCCGGTGTTTACACCCTCTCTGCTGCTCCTGGCTTGCTGCCAAGATGGAGTATCCACACTCGGGTAAAAGCCTTTTCACAGAAATGGCAGAGATTGTACCCCTCCCCCTCAGGTCGGAGCTGTGTGAGCTGCCTGTCTCGCTCTGGCTGCCTGCCCTCAGTCTGTGCCCAGTCTGATTGACCCTCCCCTGAGCAAACACAGACCTTTTCTGGCGACTTTCAAGGATGTGTTCTCTTGGTGATTATTTGTGGGTTTCTTTCTGGGTCAAGCATTAAGTCTGAGGCTTGTCATGAAGTAAGTTCTGAGAGAAAACGAGGAGCTCAAGCAGCTGTCTGCCTCCACGCCGCCATCTTCAGGTTTTTAAAATGAGTAAAAAATTGAAGAGAATGATTGACAGCTTCTATACAGAAAATGAATAAGTTTCCAACCTTGAGGAGGCTAACAGCAGATGCTTTCCAGATAATACCCTAAAGGGGAATGATACATGGCCCCCATCACATAACTCTCTCCTAGAAGAGACTGTTAAAAAGTTAAGAGAGTTAGAAGAAAAATGGGGAAAGGAAAGAGAAGCTATGATAGAAAGTAACAATGTCCTGAAATCTGAATTGGAAAAGATAAAGAATTTACAGGAAGTGCAGGGAAACAAAATTTGTGAATTGAAAAAAGTTTAAAAAATCACAGGAAAGTAGGATTTGTGAATTAGAAAAGGTAAAAGAAACTCCAGGAAAGTAGGATTTGGAAAAATAAAATAACTCACTAAAAAACAAAATCAGTGAAGTGGAAAAAAATTCAATAGAACAAAATAACTCATTTAAAAACCCAATTGGACATATTCAAAGCAAAGTAAAAAAGCAAATGAAAAAAATAACTCATTAAAAATCAGGATGGAACAAAAAGAAATGAATGATTTATTGAGACACCAAGAATCAGTCAAGCAAACCAAAAAAATGAAAAGCTGGAGAATAAAGTCAAATATTTACTGGGAAAATCGACAGACCTGGTAAATAAATCTAGGAGAGATAATCTGAGGATTATTGGACTTCCCAAAAATTATGATGAAAAAAAGAGCCTAGATTCTATTTTACAGGAAATCACTAAAGAGAACTTTCCAGAGATAATAGAACCAGAAGGTAAAATAGGCATTGAAAGAATTCATCAAACACCTTCTGTAAAAGACCCCCCCCCAAAAAAAAAAAAAAACAAAAAAAAAACCCCACCTCCACAGAATATTGTGGCCAAGCTGCAGAACTGTCAGACTAAGGAAAAAATATTGCAAGCAGCCAGAAAAAAACAATTCAAATATCAAGGTGCCACAATAAGGGGCATTCAAGATCTGGCTGCATCCACATTAAAGGATCAAAGGGCCTGGAATCTGATATTCTGAAAGGCAAAAGCACTTGGAATGCAACCATGAATAAACTACCCAGCTAATTTTAGCATTTTCTTTCATGGAAGAAGATGGACATTTAATGAAACAGATGAATTCTATTTGTTTCTAAGAAAAAAAAAACCAGATCTGGACAAAAAATTTTATCTCCACCACCAGACTCAAGAGAAGCAGAAAAAAATAAAAGGAACTCTTGAGAACTGTATTTCCACTGTTGTGGATATAGAGGAAGTCTACATGTATAATTTGACTTTACTCATATAACATTAAAAAAAAAAAAAGGAAAGTATAAAGAGAAAGGGGATAGTATCAGAAAACGGGGAAAGGGGAGATAAAAAGAGGGAAACTGCATCCCAGAAAAAGGCAAAGAATATCCCTGAAGGATTTTAGATAGGGGGAGGAACATTGTGTGAATCTTACTCCCATCAAAGTAGACTCAGAGAGTAAATAATTGACATATTTGTTTTTCAAAGAATTCTCTCTCACGTCATTAAAAGGGGGAGAGGAAAAGGGAAAAGGAAAAAAGTAATAAGGGAAGGGTACAAGAAAGGAGAAGGGACTTAAAAGGAGGGGGGAGGGATACTAAAAAGAGAGGGCTGCATGACACAAGTGGGGTCCACAAGCTTAATACTGGGGAAGGATTTCATGGGGGACAAGGGAAAAAAAGAATAATTTGGGGATAATATGATGGCACGAAATACAGAATTAGTCATTTTAATTGTAAATGTGAATAGGATGAACTCTCCCATTAAGTGGAGGCAGATAGCAGATTGGATAAAAAGTCAAAACCCTGCAATATGTTGCTTACAGGAAACACATTTAAAGCCGGGAGATACTTACAGAATAAAGGTAAAAGGCTGGAGCAGAATCTAATATGCTTCAAGTGAAGTAAAAAAAGCAGGGGTGGCCATCCTTATCTCAGATCAAGCAAAAGCAGAAATTGATCAAATTAAAAGAGATAAGGAAGGAAACTATATAATGCTAAAGGGTAAAGAGTGTTGCAAATCACTACTGATCAGAGAAATGCAAATTAAGACAACTCTGAGATATCACTACACACCTGTCAGATTGGCAAAGATGACAGGAAAAAATAATGATGAATGTTGGAGAGGATGTGGGAAAACTGGGACACTAATTCATTGTTTGTGGGGTTGTGAAAGAATCCAACCATTCTGGAGAGCAATCTGGAATTATGCCCCAAAAGTTATCAAACTGTGCATACCCTTCGAACCAGCAGTGCTACTACTGGGCTTATATCCCAAAGAAATACTAAAGAAGGGAAAGGGGCCTGTATGTGCAAAAATGTTTGTGGAAGCCCTTTTTGTAGTGACTAGAAACTGGAAAATGAATGGATGTCCATCAATTGGAGAATGGTTGGGTAAATTACGGTATATGAATATTATGGAATATTATTGCTCTGTAAGAAATGATCAACAGGATGAATACAGAGAGGCTTTGGGAGACTTACATGAACTGATGCTCAGTGAAATGAGTAGAACCAGGAGATCATTATACACTTCAACAACGATACTGTATGAGGATGTATTCTGATTGAAGTGGATATCTTCAACATAGAGAAGATTTAATTCAATTCCAATTGATCAATGATGGACAGAAACAGCTATACCCAGAGAAGGAACACTGGGAATTGAGGGTAAACTGTTTGCACTATTGTCTTTCTACCCAGGTTACTTTTACATTTGCAATCCAATTCATATCGTGCAACAAGAAATTTATTTTTACACACATATATTGTATGTAGGATATACTGTAACATATTTAACATGTATGGCATTGCCTGTCATCTAAGGGAGGGAGAAGAGGGAGGGAGGGGAAAATTTGGAAAAGAAGTGAATATAAGGGATAATGTAAAAAAAAATTACAAATGCATATGTACTATCAAAAAATTATAATTATAAAATTAAAATAAATAAATAAATAAATAAATAAATAAATAAATGGTAATAAAAAATGTTCACAATGGCAAAGAAAAAAGAGAGCAATGAAAGGCATAAATATTGAAATATAGAATTAAAACTATTCCTAAAATATGATAGTATACTCAGAAAACTCTAGCATGTCAGTCAAAAAACAAAGTGAAGCCACACATAAATATTGAAAATATTTTTTAAATTATCAACATTTCTACAAAGAATTAAAGTTCCTTTTGAATAGAGATTATTTCAATCTTTTTAAATTATATGTTCTATACTTCAATACTTAATCCAGTGCTTTGCATATAGCAGGCATTTAATAAATAATTCTTGTTTGATTGAAGATCTCTAAAGTGCCTGTGAAGTCAATGGCACAAGAACTATGTCAATTTGTATTTTGGTATCTGTAGAAACACAATGTATTGGACATAGTTGGTCCTTCCTAGATATTTCTTTTTTTAGCCAAGACATGAGCAGATGTTGGCACAAATCAGAGGATAATTTTGCTTACTTTATTATCTATTATTATTATTTTCTGTGGAAATGACTGAACTGCATCAAGATTATTATAAAGATAAAAGTCCAATATTTCAAATTTTTTTGGATATTCTTTAGCTATTCTGGTCCAGCAATCAAAGTTTAATGGTATTTTTCATTGTTTTCTCTTTATCCACAGGCATGCACAATAATTTTAAGATGTTTTCTAATATTCAGTTTTCAAGATTTAGAATTTGAATTACCAAATTTCTTGGAACTCTCAGAGACCTTTTCTTCTTGAAAAGCAACTACAAACCCTATTGAGTTGATTATTGAGTGACCTATGCTACATCAGAAACATCCCACCATTCTCCAGATTTGTTTGTTTGTTTACACTCAAAACTGTCAGTGGGTGAATAATGCAATATTCTTCTCTTTCACACTCCATAATTTGTAACTCAGCTGTAAAATGATTTATGTGGTTTCATTTGTAATGGGGCATAACATTTCATCCTGCTTGCTGAATTATATATCTTCACATAAAGCTGTTTATAACAACAACAACAACAACAAAATCAAGTGCTGTGAGTACCACCTTAATACAGAATATTTATTATCTCATAAATCTGGATAAAAATAAATGAAAATTTATTGAGTATATCCTATCATTTATTATTTCTAATAAGCAATTCTCCCATGTGTTAGTCACCTTGATGGCAATAATTGGCTAGAGCTTGGTTAGGACAATGTTGAATGTTGTCATTTGTAAGTTTCCCACCTGTCTAATCTGGAGTAACAAAAATGTCATTTGGACAAAGTGCATGGTAATTGGATTTGACATACCTAATTTCCTCAATCTAGTCATACCAAATTATGAGACACAGACTTTGCTTATGCCTTTGGTTTACAGGATTTTATTTTGCTAATTAAAAAAAAAATCTATTTTCTTGACCTCTCATTTCCCTTATCATTCAAAAAAATGAAAAAAAAAGCTTACCCTTGTAAGTTTTACTCTTTTCTTTTCCTTGTAAGAAACATGCATGAGCAAGAAAAAAAAATCTTCATGCTGGTTTATTGAAAGCAATATATTTCATTTTGCATATGAATCTAATGCCTCACTCAAGAGATGTATAGTATGATTTAACATTCTCAGGAATCATGGGTGCAATTGATCTAAATTCTTAAGTTTCTCAGTTTTTTTGTTTAAAATTTAATTATTTTACTTATTATAATCATGGTTGCCCACTTCGTCTAGCATTAGGTCATACAAGTCTTCTCAGGTTTCTCTGAAACAATGTCTTTCATCTTGTGAAACACAATAGCAATTCATGATATTTATGTGCTGTAAATGATTTAACCATTCCTCAATTCATAGTTCCCCCACCCTATCTTTGCCATCCCAAAAAAGAACTGTTGTATGTGCTAAATGGAAAAATGTACAAATTATAATAGACAGGGAAAGATTTTCTGCATTGAAAAAAATTTATTTTCATTGATTCAGAAAGTGTGAATGAGAATATAGCATCAGGTTTCTTGCATATCACTCACAGTACTTACAACACTATTATGCCTATAAGAAATATTCAATAGATTTTCATTTCTTTTTGTCCAGATTTTTAATTTCATTAGTGTGGAAAGTCCTTTCACAAATACAAATAGACCAATCTTCTGTTAATTATAGTTTAAAAATCTGAGACACTTCGCAAGTGACATGTCTATGTTTGTGTATGTGTATATAGATGTAGATATAAAAGCAAAACTTGAACCCAGAATGTCCTGATTATAATATTAGATCCCATAATAGTCATTATATTGCTGTCTCATTCCACTCCTTTCCCTCTTCATCTATTCAAGGTTCCTTTTGGTTACATTTTGAGAGAGTACCTCACTTCTATCACAATGTTTCCATGCAGGCATTGCCACCTTCCATTCATTAAATCATATGTGCGTGGTGTGTGTGTGTGTGTGTGTGTGTGTGTGTGTGTGTGTGTGCACATTTCTATAGAACATTTTTAAGCTTAACATTCATTATTGATATTTTAATTCATAATTTTCTCACAAGTCTAAATATCTAACAGAACAGTAAATCAAGCCTTGATTTCTGTCATTTGTGGATTTCCAACTTGCAATCATTCACACTGAAATTTAACAGTTACATACATTATGTCTTGATCAGAGGTAAAGTTTTTACATTTCCTAAAATATTAATATATGATATTAATTCTGTGTTAATTATCTGAAGCATGTACCAAAGTGTTCTTCCCTGGTGTTGAACAAGAGCCTTTTTTGAGGTCACATGCTAATTTCCATTTTTGAGATGGCATCAAGGGTATCCCAGAAAAAGCACTAGATTAGCAATTCAAAAAGTTTTTGCCCAGCTTATTATCTATTAGTTGTTCAAATTTGAGAAGAAATTAAGATCTCTGGAATTCAATTATTTCATCTATAATATAGAGATAGCACTTCTACTGCCATCTACCTCATAGAGTAAATATGATCCTTATTTTGAGGGCAAATAAGATCATTTATGCAGGATATTTTATAACTCCAAAGTGATATATAAATATAAGCCATTAATATAAGTCAATATGTTGTTTTCCCCACAAATAGTAAATAAATAAATAGGATAATTTATACATTTTTGTACTTGATTTACAATTTTAACTAATGGCTTTAACATATTTTTCCCTAATACTGCTTTTATATGTCTGTTTCTTTGATTACAAAGAGCCTTTTCATATTTGTTTTACAGAATTGTCTAAAAAACTATTTTATTTAGTAGTCACAAATCTGACTGAAACACATAAGAGTCAAAAAATTTTCCTTTGTCTTTATATGTTCACTATTACTGGCTACTTCTTGGATTTGCTCTTCTAAATGCTATACCATCTGGGCAGAAATTCATGTTTTTTTCTAATATTTAGATGGAATTCAGTATCTAAAGGCAAGAAATAACCAAAAAACCCCAATGATTGTGTTTCTAAAACAGTTAGCACAAGGAATAGAATTCTGAATGTGGAGTCAGGAGAATCTTGATTCAAATCCATAATCACACATTTACTAGCTGTGTGATTCTGAGCAACCCTATTTGCCTCAGTTCCTCCTCTGTAAAATGAACTGGAGAAAGAAATGGCAAACTACTCTAGTATCTTTGCCAAAAAAATCCCAAATAGAGTCAAAGACAGTAGGACAAAATTGAAACAACTCAACCACAAAACATCTTTTTAAGGGAAGTGGGGACAGATCTATCAATTTTTTTCATCATTTTTCTCACTCCCAAATCTCTGATATCCAGGAACATTTAAAAAAGTTGATAGCAATCAACTCACTTGTATTACCCAAGTTTATTTGCAGTTTACCAAAGTAAGACCCCTGAAGTACCTGTTAGGACTTGGGATAGGATGAAAATGAAAAGGGATTCAAGAAACTATTTTAATGACCTAGAAAAAATAACAACAAAATTCATATGGAAGAATAAAAGGTCGAGAATTGCAAGGGAACTAATGAAAAAAACGTCAGATGAAGGTGGTCTAGGTGTACCTGATCTAAAGCTATATTATATAGCAGCAGTCACCAAAACCATTTGGTATTGGCTAAGAAATGGACCAGTTAATCAGTGGAACAGATTAGGTACAAAGGACAAAAAAGGGTACATCTATAGCAAACCCAAAGATACCAACATTAGGGATAAAAATTCATTATTTGAAAAAAAACTGTTGGGAAAACTGGAAATTAGTATGGCAGAAATTAGATATGGATCCACACTTAACACCATATACCAAGATAAGATCAAAATGGGTCCATGATTTAGGCATAAAGAATGAGACCATAAATAAATTAGAGGAACAGAGGATAGTTTACCTCTCAGACTTGAGGAAGAAGGAATTACTCATGCATATATACTGTCAAAAAATTTTATAATTATAAAATTAAAAAAAATTAAAAACAAAAAAAGAAAGAAAGAAAGAAAATGAAAAGGGATTTCTATCCATTAGTCTGAAAAGTTTCACTGAAGGAATCAGAAGAAGAGTATCAGTAGCCTACAGAATAGACTTGATCTTACCCTAGGACTTTCTACTTCTCTTTCTAATCTGCCTGGCTAGATAGGGTCCCTCTTAGTTATGCATGAAGAGAGCTATAGTTCTGTCTGAGAGCAGCTTATTAGTTGATATACACCAGCACAAGGTAAATAAAGATGACCCTAAAGATTCAAAATCTCAATAGTAACAAAGAACCATTAGGTCAGTATGAGACCAGAAAGATTACCAAAAGTGCTTCAAAACCTAGACAAAACAATATGACAAAAGCAAAATGTAATGCCCAAACCAGCATACAGCAAAGAACAGTCCAGTAATATCAGCAGAGTTTAGGGATGATTCTATAGTACCAGAAGAATGAATAATATTGGCCATGTATATCCTTACATGGATACCCACTATAAAAGTGCCCAGACAGCATGGGTTCTTGGAATATTCTCCTTCACACATCTTCCCTACTCATATGTTTTCCTAATATTTGAACTCTCCATACATGATCATAGATCATGATTCATGAATCATGGGTCATAATTCTCATTATGTGGGTCTTCCACATATATTACCTGGAAAATTGTGTTTTGATGTTGCATTCTCAAAACATTCTCCACTAATGAATTTCCCCAGGAATTATGCCTTCAATCACTGATGTTTTGATAACCTATTGGATATTGTATTATTTTTGCACAAGAGATTTTTTCTTGTCTTTTCTGTGCTATTTAAAGAAGAGTTTTATTTTGAATTATATGCTATGATTTTCTGATAAAATTAAACATCACAAAATACAGTATTTCCTCTCTTTCTGTATTTTTTCTGGCCACTTCTCATGCTTGGAAAATGCTACCTTCATCTCAAAGCATCTCCCTCTTTCATTTCAGGCACTATCTTCTCCATGAAGATTTACCTAATCACCCAACTGCTTCTGTCCCCACTCCAAATACAAAAAACCCCACAAAGATTTGTTTGATTTATGATTGGTTTTAAGTATGAGCTGACCCAAACAAAGGCTGTCTTGGAGAGGAGGAAGCTTACTGTGGATTTACATGTGAAGGAAACCCTACATTAAATATTTTGTGGCATTCATTACAGGGAAATTTAGCTCTTCCTGCCTCAACATTCTCTCCTAATGAACTAATGTTTTAATTAAATACTATCCCATATGATGTTTGAAACCTCTTGTAGTTTTTTTTTTATATTATGTGTTGAAGTGAGTGCCAAATAGTATAAATAGAATGGGAATCGGTATTTTGAATAATAGCTGATACTGTCAGCCCTTTTATCTTACACACCATTCCACATTTCCAGTAATTTTAGTACAATGTCATTCATTCTGTGACACTGAGAAATAGGTAATCCAGAGTAGTAATTTTGGGCAAGCAATCATCTTGTGCATTATATCCATTTCAAGGATCATAAATTCAGAGCTAGAAGCAACTTTGGAGGCCATTTAGCCTCAGACACTCTGTTTCCTTTGGGACAGGCTAGTATGTCATACTAAACCTATTTTGCCTAAAAATAATCTAACCCCACCATTCTATACTCTATGTTTCTTATCTTGCCCCCTTATTCTAAATTACTTCATTTCCATACACATGGCATAATCACCATGAAGCATTTAATTTGTTTCTTGAGTCCCATGAATAAATTCATTGTTTTTCTCTATAGTCTTCATATATAGAATTTATACAACATTATCATGCTATTGATCAAAGAAAATATATTTGTTTATTTAATGTCTACTTTTTTCTATTATTCTAGGCATTCTAGGGTATGCCCTCAAATCCCAAAATAATAAAGCTGTCCTTGCCCTCAGAAAAATCATACACTCATCTCAGCCACAACATTAACACACATACATACAGAACAGAATTGCACAGTACAAATTGTCTAGTAGGTAGTTAATAATTATTGATCCAATTCAAAACAACTATAATTGGGAGACTTGGTAAATAGAACTCTGAGTCTGGAGTTAGGAAGACCTGAGTTAGATACTTACTTATTATGTAACCTTTATTTGCTTCAGTTTCTTCAGTTATATAATAATGATAAGAACAGTACCTATCTCCTTAATAATTTCTTGTATTGAGGAGGTGGAGCCAAGATGGTGGAGAAGGCACACGCTCTTTAAGCTCCTCTCATGCCCTCACTACCAATCTTTGAATTTAGCCTCAAAAATAGTGCTTGACTGGTGAAATTCATGAAGATTAAAGGTGCAATGACTTACCAGCCGAAGATAATGAGGAAGACCTCCAGAGCAGGTTTGTCCTGAGAGGCAGGAACAGCGGCAGGCAGAGAGATAGGAAGGACTGGCATCCTGACCAGACCAGAGACAGGGGTAGCCTCTGTGGCTAGAAGAACAGTGGAAATGACCCTGCCATAGGCTTACTGCTTTGCTTTGATTGTAAAGCAGGGGACCAGCAAAGAGATTAGAGCCAGAGGTACAGGGCACTCTAAAAATGCCAGAACTGTACCCTCCCAAACTGGAAGTGGCTCAGCTTAGATCAGTGCAACTGTGAAGCTGCACGCTGAAGCGCAGCCAGGGCAGCTGCAAATCTACAGGGCAAGGGGGTGCATCCTGGGGCAGTCTCTAATCTGCACAGTGGGGGGCTCAGCCTGAGGCAATAGAACTTCCATAGGGCAACTGTGCTTCTGGGGCAGAGACACTTCCAGTCTGAACAAGGCCATTTAGCTGGTCAGCTGCTAATACCCACAGCCCCACAGTCGGCTTTGAATTGGGGTAGTAACACTTTCACTGCTTACACTCTTGCCTCAGAGCAGTTGTTAATCCACACAGAGGAGTTCTTAGCAAGGCATCCCCCACAGCCTGGCCCTACAGACCTGACTCACTTCCATTGGGGAACTATTTCCCAGAGCATTCCCATACCTGGCCACTCTTTGTAGCCAGTTGATAGGCCTCTGTTCTGCAGAGGAAACTGGTAACCTTCTGGCCCTGAAGATAGACCCTACAGGCTTTAAAAAATGAGTAAAAAAATTAAAAGGATGATTGATAGCTTCTATACAGAAAGAGAGCAGTTTTCAACCCCGAGTAGACTAATAGCAAACAGTCTCCAGAAAATTGTTGGTTCCTAACACAAAAGACTCTCCTAGAAGAGACTATTAAAAACCTCAAAACAGAGGTAGAAGAAAAATGGGGAAAGGAAAGAGAAGCTATGCAAGAGAGTAACAACATCCTGAAAGGTGAACTGGAAAAGGTAAACAACTTCCTGAAAGGTAAATTGGAAAAGGTAAAAAACTCACAGGAAGTGCAGGGAAACAGAATTTCTAAATTGGAAAAGGTAAAGAACTCCCAGGAAAGTAGGATTTGTGAATTAGAAAAAGAAAATAACTCACTAAAAAAAAATTAGTGAAATGGAAAAAAATTCCATAGAGGAAAAACCAACTCATTTAAAAACTCAATTCAACATATGCAAAAAGAAGTAAAAAAAAAAGCTAATGAAGAAAATAACTCATTAAAAATCAGAACTGAACAAATAGAAATGAATGATTCCTTGTGACATCAAAAATCAGTCAAGTAAAATGAAAAAAAAATTAAAAAATAGAAAGAAATATTACATATCTACTTGGAAAAACAACAAACCTGAAACAAAGATCTAGGAGAGATAATCTGAGGATTATTGGACTTCCAGAAAATTATGATGAAGAAAAGAGTCTAGATACTATTTTACATGAAATCATCAAAGAGAATTGTCCAGAGGTTACAGAACCAGAAGGGAAAATAGGCACTGAAAGAATTCATCAAACACCTTCTGAAAAAGACTCTAAAAAAAAAAAACTCCACAGAATATTGCTGCCAAAGTTCAGAACTATCAGACTAAGGAAAAAATATTACAAGCAACCATGAAAAAACAATTCAAATACCGAGGTGCCACAATAAGGGTCACTCAAGATCTGGCTACGTCCACATTAAAGGATCAAAGGGCCTAGAATCTGATATTCTGAAAGGCAAAAGAAGTTGGAATGCAACCAAGAATAAACTACTCAGCTAAGCTCAGCATTTTCTTCCATGGAAGAAGATGGACATTTATTGAAACAGATGAATTTCATTTGTTTCTAAAGAAAACACCAGATCTAAACAAAAAGCTTGATATCCAACCAAGAGAAGCAGAAAAAGGTAAAAGGAACTCTTGAGAACTGTATTTCTGTTGTGGATATGCAAAAAGTCCACATGTATAATTTGATTTTACTGATATAACATAAAAAAGGAAATAGAAATGGAAAGGAGATAGTGTCAGAAAAAGGGAAAAGGGGAGATAAAAAGAGGGAAACTACATCCTACAAAGAGGCAAAGAAAACATATCATACCTGAGGGAAGTTATAGAGGGGGAGGAACATTGTATGAATCTTACTCTCATCAGAGTTGGCTCAAAGAGAAAATAATTGACATATTTGTTTTACAGAGAATTCTCTCTCACTTCATTACAAAGTGGCAGAGAAAAAGGGAAAAGGAAAAGAGTAATAAGGGAAGGGTACAAAAAAGGGGAAGGGATTTAAAGGGAGGGGGAAGGGATATTAAAGAGGAAGGGCAGCATGACGCAAGTGCGACCAATAAGTTTATTACTGGGGAACGGGTTTAGGGGGGCAATGAAAAAAAAAGCATAATCCAGGCATATTATGATGGCAGGAAATACAGAATTAGTAATTTTAACTGGAAAAGTGAATGGGATGAACTCTCCCATTAAGTGGAGGCAGATAGCAGACTGGATCAAAAGTCAGAAATCTACAATATGTTGTTTACAGGAAACATATTTAAAGCAGGGAAATACATACCTGAGTAAAGTTAAAGGCTGGAGCAGAATCTACTATGCTTCAAGTGAAGTCAAAAAAGCAGGGTAGCCATCCTTATCTCAGATCAAGAAAAAGCAAAAATTGATCTAATTAAAAGAGATAAGGAAGGAAACTATATCCTGCTAAAGGGTAGCATAGACAATGAAGAAATATCAATACTAAACATATATGCACCAGGTGGTATAGCATCTAACTTCCTAAAGGAGAAGTTAAGAGAGTTTCAAGAAGAAATAGATAGCAAAACTATAATAATGGAAGATCTCAACCTTGCACTCTCAGAATTAGATAAATCAAACCACAAAACAAATAAGAAATTAAAGAGGTAAATAGAATATTAGAAAAATTGGGTATGATAGATAGATCTTTGGAGGAAACTGGATGGTGATAGAAAGGAGTATATTTTTTTCTGAGCAGTTCATGGAATCTTTATAAAAACTAACCATATATTAGGACATAAAGATCTCAAAATTAAATGCAGGAAGGCAGAAATAGTAAATGCTTTCTTTTCAGATCATGATGCAATAAAAACTACATTCAACTAAAAGTTAGGGGTAAATAGACCAAAAAGTAATTGGAAACTAAATACTCTCATTGTAAAGAATGATTAGATGAAACAGCAAATTATAGACACAATTAATAATTTCACTCAACATAATGACGATGATGAGACATCATACCAAAATTTGTGAGATGCAGCTAAAGTGGTAATAAGGGGAAATTTTATATCTTTAGAGGCTTACTTGAATAAAATAGAGAAAGAAAAGATCAATGAATTGGGCTTGAAACTTAAAAAGCTAGAAAAAGACCAAATTAAAACCCCCCAATCAAATACTAAACTTGAAATTCTAAAATTAAAAGGAGAAATTAATAATATTGAAAGTAAAAAAAAAAAACTATTGAATTAATAAATAAAACTAAGAGTTGGTTCCATGAAAAAAACAATAAAATAGATAAAACTTTGGTAAATCTGATCAGAAAAAGGAAAGAGGAAAATCAAATTGTTACTCTTAATAATGAAAAGAGGGAAATTTCCATCAATGAAGAGGAAATTAGAGCAATAATAAGGAGTTACTTTGCCCAACTTTATGCCAATAAATTTGATAACCTAAGTGAAATGGATGACTACCTCCAAAAATATAGGCTTCCCAGATTAAAAGAGGAGGAAGTAAATTGTTTAAATGGTCCCATTTCAGAAAAAGAAATAGAACAAGCTATTAATCAACTTCCTAAGAAAAAATCCCCAGGGCCAGATGGATTTACATGTGAATTCTACCAAACATTTAAAGAACAATTAGCCCCAATGCTACATAAACTTTTATTCCTTAAGTTTTGGTGTTCTATTTCAAGTTGGTTGACTTACTTTTCATATAATATCCTTGCCATAGATTAGAATGTGAATGGAATGGATTTACTCAGAAAATGGAAATTGATAGCACCTTAAAGATTGGAATTCAATAACAGGTTGCTTTGAAGAAATGGTATAAAAATGACAGTTGTATATAAATGCAAAATAAAGATCAGTAATATAATTTTTATATAAAAAATCAGTGGTAGTAATCATGATTTCAGACAAAGTTAAAGTTAAAACCTACTTAATCAAAAGAGAAACTATGCTCTGTCAGCCATATTATTCAATATTGTTTTAGACCACTTAAAATAACTAGGTAGTATAAACTGAGAGTATAACTGCCAAAATAAACACTGAAATTACATGAATATAAACATAAAACACTTTTTATGCAAATAAAATTAGATTTAAATAATTGAAGTAATATTTATTGTTTATGGGTAAGTAAAGCCAATATGGGTTTTTTGAATGACAATTTTATCCAACCTATTTATGTAATGCTATATCAATTAAATTACTAAAAATTATAAATATAAAGCAACTTGGAAGAAACTAGTTATAGAGTAGTACCTCATCAATGCAATGATAAGGTAATGTAACACCAAGATATGATCAAGATGGATACATGATTTAAACATAAACCGTGATATCATGAGCAAGTTAGGGGAACATGAATAATTTTGCTTGTCTAATCTATGAATAAGAGAAGAATTTATGATGAAACAAGAGATCATGAGCATTATAAGATGTAAATTGTTAAGATCTCTTGCATTAACTTATACTATATAATTTGACAGGGACAAAATTAAAACAAAATATTAAGATTTATAATCACTATTATTTTTTACCACAGCTTTGCCATCTTCCTCCAATCCCCCCAGTGGAGTACAAAGTATTTCTTCTTCATATCTAAAACTAGATTTTGAAATTGTTCTGTAAGAAAACAAAAGAAGCCTGACAGCAGGATGTTTGTAGGCAAGTATTTCCACAACATGGAATTTATATATTACAAATTGTATTAACTCTTATGGCTGCAGAAATACAACTAGGTTAGTTCTATTATTTCTAATAAAGATAAATCCTTGTGGAAAAAATATGAGCAAGAGTATTTGCTCATCTAATAACATTTCAGTATATCTGAATAGATATATTTGAATCACAGCTTGAGCAAATGACCTATTTGAAATTCAGTAAGACTCCCTGAATAAATGTACAGAATGATATGTTCATCAATGAGAAATCAGCAAAGCCACATTGGACAATTTCTCTCGCCAATTCCCTTCAGAGTATTTTCACTCACTGAACATGATCTGAATTTTCCTACCTCTATGTTCTTGCTTTCATCCAAAATGTAATCTTTCTCATCTTTGCTTATCAAGTCCTATGTGACTTGGAAGTCCTATATAAAATATTATATAGAGTAGCAACTTATTTCTAAAATCAAAAATTATTTCTCCATCCTCTGAATTCTCATAATTTTTTTATTTCTATCTTCCATGCTTTTGTTTTCATCTCCTTTATTAATTTATCATAGTCTAATTCTATTTTAGCTATTTCTACACCCATTTTATCTTGACTACTATATTATAAACTTCTTGAGTTCAATTAAAGTATTTTATTTGTCTTTAGAACTTCATCAATAATTCACACAATGTTTTATACTTTGGACACACCAGTGTTGTTTTTAATTAAATTGTCTAATCTTACCTCCTGAACTTTATAATGCAAAATACTTTCATTCTTAAGGTGATGTCAAATAAATTGTTTAAAGTGAATCTTAAAAGGCTCATTTTGATAAAAGGTATTGATTATTTAAAATATAGTGCTTAAATCATTTGTTCAATGAGATTCACTAAATATTTATCAGAAACCAGGACATGTTAGAAAGGTTGCGAGGTGGTGCAATGGATAGAATAAGAGGCCTGAAATTAAAAAGGACTTTTCTTGCTGAGTTCAAATCAATCCTCAGATATTTGCTAGATGTTTGAGCCTGGGCTAGTCACTTAACTCTATCTCAGTTTCCTCATCTATAAAATAGGCTCTAGAAGAAAATAGTAAACTAATCTAGGTAAAATACTAATATCTTTACCAAGAAAACCTCAAATAGGTCACAAAGAGTTGGATTTGACTAAACAACAAAATATTGAACTGCTAGGCTGCATAGGGGCAATGTAAAAATCAGCTTGATAGCCAGAGAATCATAGACTTTTAGACCTAGAAGGGATCTTAAGTAGCATTTAGTCCACTTTTCAATTTATAGATGCAGAAATTGAGGTTCACAAAAATTGTGATCCAGATGTTATGTCATATGAATTGTAAGTAGAAGAATCAGTTGTTGAACACAGGCCTTTAAACACTTTCTTACTGTACTAGATAGGTACATATGGCTAGGAGGCAAGAGAACTAATATCTGAACACAAGTATCCTGAGTCTAAGGCAAGAACTCATTACATTGTGTTACAAGACAGTGCAATAGAAAGGATAATATAAGTCGATGGATAATTGCAGTGTTTTCAGTGAATCTTCCTTTTTCAAAGAGCCTTGGGGCACTACTATTCAGAGAATTGTTTTATGCTGAAGTGCTAATTGCAACTTCAGTTTCACATTTAACCAGTGGGTGCTTAAGCCATTCAAATTGTTGTCTTCTGTAAATTCAGGTAATAGCATAATATATCACAATCTCTCATCCTCTTGAGGAAAGCATAATGTAAAATTCTATGCAATTGTGTTATTGTTGTTCATTTAATACCATTTCTAAACTAAAAGCAAATGTAAAACATTGTTATTCCTTTATTTCTTGCTTGCTTTATATCTTCTCTTTCTAGTTAAATAAAAGCTATTAGCAAAAATTGAAAATAGGTCATTACATATAACACTATCACTAGGACTTGTCTAAAAGTACAACTTTAATTTCAAAGATATGTGATTTTATTGATGTGGGTTCTTTCTCTACCAATGACAAGCACAATTTTTATGCCCTACTAAATTACACTTTGTGAGTTGTGACTAAAAATTTCAGCAACTTCTAACCAATTTATGAGTCTTTCTAAATTTAGCTTTGGTAATTCTTGTATTACAGATAATATAGTCTATTGAAAAAAGAAAATATTGCCAATTTAGTGGAAATTTCAGAGGCTTGTTCTCTATTAGCAAAGATCTTTAAGATTTCATGATCACTTCCATAACCTTAGTAAAACATGAAAGAAGTTAATTAGTGCAAGCTCCATAATATTATGATAATTATTCTCAATAATTTTTAGTACTTTAGAGTTTCAAAATATTTTCAAACATATTAACCCTGAATAAAACTATATATGTTTTCCCCCTATGTCATTCAGCAAATATTTATTAAAGAAGGGAATTCATATACTATGCACTGTGCTAGCCAGGTAGCTCTCTCCTCTTCTTCATGACTCAGTTGTCAATTCTTTTTGATCCTACTTCCATAGCATTTAATTCATCTAGATCTCTCCACTTATAGCCAATAGTCAATGAACATTAAGCACCAGCACTGTGCTGAGCTTTGTGCAAAATGCTAGGGATGGAAACAAGAAAAAGAAAGTTCTTGACCTCGAGAAGCTTACACTCTAATGAGGAAAGACAATACACAAAAAGAGGTTAAAAGGGGAGCAAGAAGGAGAGAGTATCAGAGGGTATTGGGCCCGGGGACAAGCAAAGGAACTGGTGAGGAATGAAATTAACTAGAAAAATTCTGAGCCTTCTATAAAAGAAGGTTTTGGAAAGAGTTTACTGCTGTGTTCTCTACCCCACCAATCATAAGAGAGAGACAGGCAACTGAATGTGCTAAAGAGATGTTAAGTATCAAAACTGAATCAATCTTCATGATTTCAGATAACGAGCTTATCCTAAAAAAGGCATTATGTTCATTGAATAGAAATCAAGCAGAGCAACTAATGGAAATTGAAGATAATATACTCAAATAGTCACCATTTTCATTGAGACAGTGTGATATATGAGGTGGACAGGCTAGGTAGGTAGTAAATAGAATACTAGACTAGGAAATCTGCAAGACTTCTCTTCCTGAATTCAAATCTGGCCTTTGACACTTATTAGCTGTGGACCCTGCTCAAATCACTTAACCCTATTTACCTCAGTTTTCTCATCTGTAAAATGAACTGGAGAAGAAAATGGCAAATGATTCCAGTATCTTTGGCAAGAAAACCCCAAAGGGGGTCATGAAGAGTCAGGCACAACTGAAAATGACTGGGTAGCATACTCTGTAGAGTACTAGACCTAGAATCAGAAAACCTATATTTCAAATCCTAACTCTAATACTGACTAGCTTCATTTATAAGATGTCAGGTAGTAAAAGTACCTGTCTCACAGTATTGTAAGGCTATTTTGTGACATTCAAGGTTTTTATGTATTTATGCAAATGAAACCCACATTTATATATCCAGATCTAGTATATGTCCTGAGGTCCAGTCCTATATCATCAATTATCCATTAGACATTTACTGGATTTTTCAGAAGTATCTCAAAGACAACTTTTATACTATTTGTTTTCCATACAGTTTCCAAAAAATTTGACTGCCCCATAGCAAGTGAATGTCAAAGGCCAAGTTTGAACTCAATTCTTCCTGACTCCAGACCTAACATTCTTTCCAACTGTAACATCTAGATGCCCTAATACATAGATATATACAGAGTAAAAGAAAGTAATCTGAAAGGGGAATGAATTAATAACAATGTGTAGATTGTCTGTAGAAAGTGAACTTTGAGATATCTAGAAGAAAACCAAGAAATCTAAGGCAGAGATGAATGGACAAAGTATTATAGCATGGGGATAGCCAGTCCAAAGGCATGGAGAAGGGGAGGGAGTATCAGATTGGAAGTGCAACAATGGCATCCAGTGTAGCTGGATCATAGAGTTTATGGACTGGGATAAAGTATAAAGAATAGACGAACAGGAAGTAGATAGGTTATGAGGAGCTTTAAGTGCCACAAATCCAATTTGATTCTGGAAGTAATAGGGAGCCAAGGGAGCTCATTAAGCACTGGGGCAAACATGATAAGATCTAAGATTTAGAAAAGACTACTTGGCAGCTGAACAGAAGATTAGAGTGGGAAATGACTTAAAGTAGAGAGAGCAGTTCTAAGGGCACAAGGATAACATAAAATTGCACAAGTTTAGAGAGAAAAGTTCATGAAAAAATGCTATGAGTAAAATGCCAAGGTTATGATTACACAATTTCTAATGCATTGGGCCACAGGAAGTCATGCTCCTGCAAGTAATAAATAGATTAAAGAATCAATTTCACCAAGCCATCTAAAAAGACTTCTCAATATTTTCTTCTGCTTGAATATTTCTTACTCATTGAATATTCTACAGCAGGGGAGTGACATAGTCAGGCTTGTGTTTATTACAACTACATGTAAAAAAATCCTGAGCTTTCATCAATCTCTTTAAATAAAAATGGTCCTCCAATAGCTTAGCAGCAATTCATTTCATCCCACATAAAAGTAAAATCTAGCTTTCAAACCTACTTTGCAACATATAAAACAACTGAGAAATTCTACTCCACAAAACGCTAAAGAGCAAATCTCGAATTTTCCTTTTTGCTTTGTCTTTCTATTTCCCTCCCCACCTTTTCCCTTTTCTTCCATGAAGTCAAATCAAAGGGGGAAAAGAAGAGATCATGCACAGGTTAAGGAAGAAGAGAGGAGACCTAATGTAGCACATGTGTTTATTGTTAGAATTATGAGGAACACAATAGAGGTTTAATCCAATAAATGTCAGCAGGAGTAAAATAAATTTCAGCAGCAGCATTTTGGAAATTGATAAATTAAAAAAAAAAAGAAGTGCAAGATGGCGGCGTGGAGGCAGAAAGCTGCTTGAGCTCCTCGTTTTCTCTCAGAACTTACTTCATGACAAGCCTCAGACTTAATGCTTCACCCAGAAAGAAATCCACAAATAATCACCAAGAGAAGACATCCTTGAAAGTCACCAGAAAAGGTCTGTGTTTGCTTGGGGGACAGTCAATCAGACTGGGCACAGACTGAGGGCAGGCAAGCCAGAGTGAGACAGGCAGCTCACACAGCTCAGACCAGAGGGGGAGGGGTACGATCGCTGCTGTTTCTGTGAAAAGGCTTTTTCCCCAGTGTGGATACTCCATCTTGGCAGCAAGCCAGGAGCAGCAGAGAGGGTGTAAACACCGGAAGTGAAGATTAAAACCCCGGAAAGCTAGCTCTCTCAGAACCCAGCCACCCCCAACCCCCACCTGGACTGACTCAGCGGGTTCTCAGAGCCTCAGAGTGCAGACTCAGTACAGTCATTGCTGTTCTGTTAGTGGCTCTCAGCTGCCCTACGTCAAAGTCTGTAGAGGAAGCCCATTAATACCATCCAGCCCCATCGCCCACAAAACAGACCAATTGTTTCTCTTGTCAGTTTGCTTTCTACGATTCCGACTCTGACAAAATGAACAAAAAATTCAAAAGGGCTCTAACCATTGACAGCTTCTGTATGGAGAGAGAGAGCAGACTTCAAACACTGAGGAGACTAAAAACAGACTGTCCTCAGAAGAATCCCCTAAGGGGGATATGAGCTGGTCCTCAATACAAAAGAATCTCATAGAGGAAATCAAAAAGGCTCTCACAAGAGAGCTGGAAGAGAAATGGGAAAAGGAAAGGGAATCTTGGCAAGAGAGCCTGGAGAAGTCATCCCATGCATTCAAAGACAGAGTGGATAAAGACATTAAATCATTGAGAAAACAAGATTAGTGAGCTGGAAAAGGTAAACAACTCCAAGGAAAACAGGAGTAGTGAGCTGGAAAAAGAAAACAGCTCTCTAAAAAATAAAATGGATAAAATGGAAAAAAAAATTCCATAGAAGATAAAAACTCAATTTGACAATTACAAAGAGATATAAAAAAGTGAGTGAAGAAAATACATCATTGAAAATTAGACTGGAACAAGTAGAAATGAATGACTCAAGGAGAAACCAAGAGGTAGTCAAGCAAAACCAGAGAAATGAAACAATTGAAAAGAATGTCAAGTACCTTACTAGAAAGACAACAGACCTGGAAAACAGATCCAGGAGAGACAATTTGAGAATAATTGGACTTCCTGAAAAATGTGAGGAAAAAAAGAGCTTGGACACAATTTTCGAGGAAATTATCAAAGAGAACTACCCAGATGTTTTGGAAACAGAGGGTAAAATAGACATTGAAAAAATTCATCAATCACCTACTGAAAGGGACCCTAAAATCAAAATGCCAAGAAATATAATGGCCAAGTTCAAGAACCATCAGACAAAGGAAAAGATATTGGAAGCTGCTAGAAAAAAGCAATTCAGATATGGAGGATCTACAATAAGGATAACCCAGGATCTAGCAGCGTCCACATTAAAAGAATGAAGGGCCTGGAACATGATATTCCGAAAGGCTAAGGAACTTGGTATGCAGCCAAGAATAACTTACCCAGCCAGAATGAGCATCGTTTTCCAGGGAAGAAGATGGACATTTAACGAAATAAATGAATTCCATCTATTTTTGATGAAAAAACCAGACCTACATAAAAGGTTTGATCTTCAAATACAGAACTCAAGAGATTTCTAAAAAAGTAAAAATAAATCTTGAGAACTATACTTCTGCCAAAAAAATATGTAAAGAACATATGTACAATTTGTCTTAGAAACTAGAGGTGGAAAGGAAATAATATCATAAAAAAGTGTAAAGTGGTGGTACTACACCTCATGAAGAGGCAAAGGTAACCTATTATATCTGAGAGAAAGAAAGGAGGGAGATGAACATAGTGTGTATCAATAGACATATTCGATTTATGGTGAAACTTCTTCCACTTCATTAAAAAGTAAAAGGGAAGGAGTAAGCTAAGGAGAAGGGAATACAGAAATTTTGAGGAAAAGGGGTAAAATAAGGGGAGGAACTTTAAGGTGGGGGAGGGATCCTAAAAAGGGAGGGCTGTGAAAAGCAAGTGGTGTTCACCAGTTTAATACTGGGTGGGGGGATAAGAGGGAAGGAAAAGGGAAAAGCATAAGCAGGGGTTAATAGGATGGCAAGAAATGTAGAATTAGTCCTTCTAACCATAAATGTGAATGGGGCAAACTGCCTCATAAAGAGGAAGCAGTTAGCAGACTGGATTAAAAGTCAGAATCCTACTATATGTTGTTTACAGGAAACGCACCTGAAACAGGGTGAGACATTCAAACTAAAAGTAAAAGGGTGGAGCAGAATCTATTATGCTTCAGGCAAAACCAAAAAAGCAGGTGTAGCCATCCTCATCTCAGATCAAGCAAAATCAAAAATTGATCTAATTAAAAGAGATAAGGAAGGGCATTATATCCTGCTAAAGGGTAGTGTAGATAATGAAGCAGTATCAATATTAAACATATATGCACCAAGTGGTGCAGCATCTAAATTCTTGAAAGAGAAATTAACAGAGCTGCAAGAAGAAATAGGTAGCAAAACTGTAATAGTGGGAGATCTCAACCTTGCACTCTCAGAATTAGATAAATCAAACTACAAAATACATAAGAAAGAAGTCAAAGAGGTAAATAGAATACTAGAAAAGTTTGATATGATAGATCTTTGGTGAAAGCTAAATGGAGACAGAAAGGAATATACTTTCTTCTCAGCAGTTCATAGAACCTATACAAAAATTGATCATATACTAGGGCATAAAAACCTCAAAATCAAATGCAGTAAGGCAGAAATAGTAAATGCATCCTTTTCAGACCACAATGCAATCAAAATTACATTTAATAAAAAGCCAGGGGAAAATAGACCAAAAATTATTGGAAACTAAATAATCTTATACTAAAGAATGATTGGGTAAAACAGCAAATCATAGACATAATTAATAACTTCACCCAAGAAAATGACAATAATGAGACATCATACCAAAATGTGTGGGATACAGCCAAAGCAGTAATAAGGGGAAGTTTTATATCTCTACAGGCCTACTTGCATAAAATAGAGAAAGAGAGGGCCAATGAATTGGGCTTACAACTAAAATTGCTAGAAAAGGAACAAATTAAAACCCCCCAGACAAACAGAAAACTTGAAATTCAAAAAATAAAAGGTGAGATTAATAAAATTGAAAGTAAAAAAACTATTGAATTAATTAATAAAACCAAGAGTTGGTTCTATGAAAAAGCCAACAAAATAGACAAACCCTTAGTAAACTTGATTAAAAATAGGAAAGAAAAAAAGCAAATTGTTAGTCTTGAAAATGAAAAGGGTGAACTCACCAGTAATGAAGAGGAAATTAGAACAATAGTTAGGAGCTACTTTGCTCAACTTTATGCTGATAAATTCGATAACTTAAATGAAATGGAAGAATACCTTCAAAAATATAACCTAAATACAATATATGTGTGTAAATCCCAT